>NC_060140.1:899074074-899374143 GCF_021461385.2 Schistocerca piceifrons | reverse complement strand
AAGTCTCTGAAAATAGGTTTTATCACCTCCATTATTGCATGAGGCAGACTAAAATGTACCTGATGAATACGGACGTTAATAATAACACCATTTGACAGCAGTTTAACAGCGCCACAGTGGGTCACGCCCATGTAGAACACATTTCAAAAAAAATTTAAAAATAGTTGTAGTCTTCGGAATTGAATAAATTATATATCTATTAAAAGGTAATAGTCTGCAGATTCAGAAAACGCAAAAAAGTAAAAATTGAACTTTTCATGATTTTGAGCCTTTCCGGAGCCCCTTAAATTCGAACTCGACGATGGACTATCTAGCCCACGCTGAATCACCGCAGCTATTGTGTGTACGGTATCCTTTTTGCACATTTTCCTACATCTGCATTATTGCAACAAGTAATTTTTCCGATAAGCGTCACGTAATTGAGAATCTCAGTAGACTCCTGTATCCCAACATTTCCTTGCGCTTCTGGGGGATTGTTTGTCCTTGCCAAATCCCCCTGTTGATTAGGTATTATAAGCTGTGATTATCTGAATTTATATTTCTGTTTCCTTGTACCATAGAAGAGGTGCAGGATGTTAGACACATGTTCAATAAATGCCACGACAAATTCCAGCTGGTTGCTCGTAACTAGTTCCTATCCCCCGTTCCTGAAAATAATGCTGACCACTGTTTCTTGTAGACTAGAGTTCAAAAGCGCCTCACTAACATAGTTGATCTGTGCTTTATATGAACCAGAAAGACTCAAAGTGCTGAAATGTATACATGGGCTCTTAGCTCCCTATATCATTGCTTTAACCTTCTCTTTGTCGAATTTTTGTTTAACTGAATTACTAAGTAGTGTGTGTATGATCTCTGACTGACACCATTTATTCCCGTTTTTTAATTACAAAATAACGGAGTGTAACACTTCGGTTCAGTTTACAGTGATAAAACCTACAGAAAGAATAATTTAAAATTAAGAATAGAATTTTTAGAGGGGAAAATAGTATAGAATCAGCGTTCAGTAATGGCAGATCAAAATTATAGTGCATCAGCAAGTAGTTTAACGTCTAGTACAGCAAAGCCACAGAAGCTCCGTCTTGGAGAAGGCAGTAACGTTAAACTCTTATGATGAAAAACCTATAAAAAGGCCTGATCGTCATTATTGCCGCCTTTTTTCCTTGATTGTTTCGCTAAAGGGCGGGGAACCCGTGTCAGTCAGCGAGACAATAATTAGATTGGACTTTATCGTGTTAAGATTCACGATAAACTGTTAGAATATTACGGAGATTAAAAGTGATGTAGTGTACTATCTCTGACTGTTGGTAGCAACGGAGTATTAAGGGGATTTTAGGACTTAAGTGCTAGATTGGAACTTTACGGACATATAGACGACAGAAACTCAAGTTATCTGCTGATACGAGTGAATTCAGAGTTACCGGTATTCAGATATTAACGTGTGTACTTTTGAAACTATCGTGTGCCGTTAGTTGCGAATCTGGACGTAGAGCGCGTGCACATCGGCATTTGCGGACTATTTAGATTCCTCCAGGCTAGGAACCTTTTAAATAGACCATCATCCATCACCATCTTAATCCTTGAATATAGAGTGAAAGTGAAATACAAGAGTGTTGTACTTATTTCATTTACCTAGTACTAACCAACTCGAAGAGGCCACATCATTTAATGATTGAATTGGCTGATGATGATGATGAACCAGTGAAGGTTTTGCGGAACCAAAGCTATTCAGCAGTAAGTCAGCACCATCTAGCGGAAAGCGTAGGCATTAACTAACACGCTAACTGAAGTGAACGTTTACGTGTTTTACGGACTGCTTAATATGATCTTTTGTAACTTTTTGACGTCCCCACTCCCTCCGAAAAGAGGCGCAGGCTGTCTTAATCATAAAAGGAGAGAGTTTTAGCCGGGCAAATTACTAAATAAAAGCAATGTTTACAAGACTCGCAGTAATAGCAAAACACAAGGCCTGCACCTCATCGGAGAGTCGTCGCTGTCATGTCGGGAAGTGAAGCCGGAAAACCTACCAACGACAGGAATCTACGAGCAGACGTCGACGCGGAGTACCTAAAAAGGGAACCACAAGAGAGCTGGGGATGATTCAGGAGGCTACTTGCAAACTGTTACAACAGTTCTCCCGACACCGTTGGTCGGTTCAATTCTCTGGCTTCCTGTTAAACATTTCATTTACAGTAATGACCTTAACATCTATTCTCATGGTTCCTCTTCCTCATCGTCTCTCATCGGCGTTATTACTCACTACTAAGAGCTTCCGATTACTATTTGCAATTCTTTTCGTATTTAACTCCAGAAGAATTTATCGTGCAGGCATCCACCACATTTTCACCCGAGCTACAGACTTGAAAAACTAGTTCCACAGTTCTGCAGAGAGTGTGAGAGAGAGAAAGAGAGAGAGAGAGAGAGAGAGAGACAGAGGGGGGGGGGGGGTTGCGGGGGAGGGGGGGTGGACTGAAATAGACTAGAGTAGACGGAGGAGCGGAGGCGCGGAGCTGTTGAAGAGTGGAGTGAAGGAGTGAAATTGTTGGGTCGCATTCAAGGACTCGATCCCGGAAAACAGAAAGCATACTGTCGTGGTTAGCACTATGTTTTACAGTCGCCGTAAGTAGACGTCCTTAAAAATGATGTTGGCTCCTGATCCAAACCTAGTAGTAGAGAAAAATGTATAAATAAACTAGAAAGAACAAAGAGTAGCTGTGGAGCTGCTGTTTCCAGAAAAAAGGTCACATTTACAAGGTAGTTGTAACGTTAGGCCGCTATTATGCGGCCGCGAGAAACCAGTAACATTAGTTCCCAGCAAATTGTAGCACTTATTATTTTATAAATGAAATAGCATACCTCACTTTAATAAAGTGTGGTTTACACTTCTCCATAAAGTTAAATTAAAATAGCAGTGCCTTTGGATAATGTGACAATGTTTCTGTTTGAACCATTTTGGCGTCTGTTAGCTTAGTAAGGGTATCCCAGAGATGCCCTCCAGTATTTAAGGAACAATGTTCCCGAATGCAGCACTGCATCAGCTCGTTGTCCTTCCATCAGGAGTAAAACGTTCATCTGCACGACAGATAGCGGCAGTCTCCTTGGCCTCCAATTAGGGAAGATTCCAACATTTTCGTAGTATTTCGCTCCTCCTCTATCAACGCCAATTAACTCGCAGCTGCTGGGCAAGTTGAGAAGTTCGTACAGTTACGAGATACGCGTTCAGCAGCAGGCCTTCTACATTGCTGGCCTTAAAAATTTCAACACCAGGAAGGAGGAGACGCATTGGAAGTTGTTGTGCATATGCTGTACCGTAAAAACACACAAACGTGTAAATTCGTAAATGACTGGTGACAATACCAGATGCGAAATTCAGTACACAGAGCTTCCAACGCTGGTAGCTATAATGGCTCTGAGTCAGCTGGTTACAGAGCGGAAATGGGCGTGGATGGGAGATGCGGTTAAGTCATTCCTCGCAGTTTCAACTCTGCCCCACAGTTCATCATCAGCCTTGTGGTTGGCGAGTAGTTGTGTGCCAGTCTCTCAGCAGTTCATAACCACGTGTTTTCAGTGCCAAGAGAATGTGTTGGCCAGAAAGAGAGTCGCACATTCTCTATACCATGCTAGGTCAGCGCATCACGGGAAATATGCAGTCTTGACATACCCTGTTGAAAGATAACGTCCTGGAAACCTAGAAATAAGTTCTCACGCATCTGTCAGAGCGCCTCCTCCTGCTGTCGCTTACGTCGATGGAAGACGCTAAATTGTGGCCGTGACCGTACGTAGTGGTCCAGACTTCATGGGCATTTGTCTTGCTGCAAAAAACTCCACTTCATGAGTGAAGATGCGTAATGACTGTGTGTTCTAGCGGTTTATCCTACTGATTACGGGAAGATTACAATGGGAGATGTCCGATGCAGCAACTGCAAGAAGGCTCCACCTCGGTCAGCCTCAGTTGTGTAATTCATTTTAATACTGACAGTGTAATGTAGTGTATGTCGTCTAATAATTTCTGCTTATCTACATCTACGTGATTACTCTGCTATTCACAGTAAATTGCCTGGCAGAGGTTTCAATGAACCACCTTCAAGCTGTCTCTCTACCGTTCCACTCTCGAACGAACGAGCACTTAAATTTTCCTGTGTGACCCCTGATTTCTCTTATTTTATCGTCATCATCATTTCTCCCTATGTAGGTGGGTGCCAACAGAATGTTTTCGCAGTCGGAGGAGAAAACTGGTGATTGAAATTTCATGAGAAGATCCCGTCGCAACGAAAAACGCCATTGTTTTAATGATTGCCACTCCAATTCACGTATCATATCTGTGACACTATGTCCCCTATTTCACGATAATACAAAACGAGCTGCTCTTCTCTGTACTTTTTCGATGTCATCCGTCAGTCCCGCCTGATGAGGATCCCACACCGCAACAACAGTACTCCAGAATAGGTCGTACAAGCGTGGTGTAAGCAGTCTCGTTAGTAGACCTGTTGCACCTTCTAAGTGTTCTGCCAATGAATCGCAGTTTTTGGTTTGCTCTACCCACAATATTATCTATGTGATCGTTCCAATTTAGGTTATTTGTAATTGTAATCCCTAAGTATTTAGTTGAATTTACAGCCTTCATATTTGTGTGAATTATCGCGTAATCGAAATTTAGCCGATTTCTTTTAGTACTCGTGTAAATAACTTCACACTTTTTCTTATTCAGGGTCAATTGCCACTTTTCGCACCATACAGATGTCTTATCTAAATCATTTTGCAATTCGTTTTGATCATCTGATGACTTAACAATACGGTAAATGGCAGCATCATCTGCAAACAATCTAAGACGGCTACGCAGATTGTCCCCTATGTCGTTAATATAGATCAGGAGCAATAGAGGGCCTATAACACTTTCTCGGAGAAACCCGGATATTACTTCTGTTTTACTCGATGACTTTCCGTCTATTACTACGAACAATGACCTTTCTGACAGGAAATCACGAATCCAATCGCACAACTGAGGCGATTCTCCGTAGGCACGCAGTTTTGTTAGAAGATGCTTGTGAGTAACGGTGTCGAAAGCCTTCTGGAAATCTAAAAATATGGAATCAATTTGATATCCCCTGTCGATAGCACTGTTTACTTCATGAGTATAAAGAGCTCAAATGTTCAAATGTGTGTGAAATCTTATGGGACTTAGCTGCTAAGGTCATCAGTCCCTAAGCCTACACACTACTTAACCTAAATTATCCTAAGGACAAACACACACACCCATGCTCGAGGGAGAACTCGTACCTCTGCCGGGACCAGCCGCACAGTCCATGACTGAAGCGCCCAGACCGCTCGCCTAATCCCGCGCGGCTATGAAGAGCTAGTTGCGTTTCACAAGAACGATATTTTCTGAAGCCGTGCTGACTACGTGTCAGTAAATCGTTTTCTTCGAGGTACTTCATAATGTTCGAATACAGTATATGTTCCAAAACCCTACTGCAAATCGACGTTAGTGATATAGGCCTGTAATTCGGGCTTAACGAGTAATGTTGCCAGTACACTTTTGCTCTTTGCGCATGAGCAACCCGCTTATCAGATACCTAACGCTCTATTTCCTGTTTCGTGATGTCACGAAGTGAAGGAAGCATTACTTTTGAACAGGACTGACCAACGTATTGTAAGCAGTTCATTTGGTTGATTTTTGTATCATCTATGTGTCTTCCCAACAAAACGCCCTCTCTCTAACATTTTTTACGCGGTGGTTCCAGTTTTTTTCTACTATCCCTGTATATTTAATTGATTCCATAACCTCCAAAATTTTTGTCATTCGTTCTACACAACTCTCTTATCACTTACCTGGAGGATACCGTTCACTCACGGAGTCAGTAAACGCGAGATCAGCCATGGTAAATGTGACATGCTAGTACATTAACAATCGGTGTAGACACCAGAATTTTGGATACAAGCATGCGTGCATACATTGTGTTGTACTGGTGCCGGATGGAGTTACATGCCTGTTGCGCATGGTCGGTCAACATAGGGACGGTTAACGCTGTTTGTGAATGGCGCTGGAGTTGTCGTCCAATGATGTCCCATCTTTGCTCGATTGGAGACAGATCTGACGATCGAGTAGGCCAAGGCAACATGTCGACACTCTGTAGAGAATGTTGAATTACAGCAGCGGTATGTGGGCGAGCATTATGGAGTAGGGAAACACCCGTCCCCTCCCCCCACCCCCTCTTCCCTGGAACGCTGTTCATGAATGGCAGCACAAAAGCTCGAATCATCAGACTGACGTTCAACTTTGCAATGAGTGTGCTTGGGATAACCACATGCGATTTCCTGCACGTCAGGCCATTACTCCGGGTGTGGGTCCAGTGCAGCTAACAGGCCCTCAGCTGTCTTCTCCTAACCAACACATGGCCATCACTGGCACAAATCTAGAACCAGAAAGCACAACAGACTTCCACGCTGCGCTCCAATGAGCTTCCGCATGACACCGGTGATGACACCAATGGCGGTGGTTTGGGGTCACTGGAATCCACGCTACAGGGTGTCTGGGTCGGAGCTACCCTTGAAAGAACCGATCTGTAACAATTCGCTGTATCCCGTGGTGCCAACTGCCGCTCAGATTGCTACTGTAGATAGATTACGTTCCGCCAGAGTCCCACGCGCAAGTGCCACGTGGCTTCTTGCGACTGTGCATTCTTGCGACTACCGCTGCCAGCAATTATGTACAAGGGCTACGTTCCTGCCAAGTCTTCCTGCAGTATCGCAGAAAGAACATCCATCTTTTCGTACCTCTGTTACACAACCTCGTCCAAACTCAGTGACGTAGTGGTAATAGCGTCTTTCTCGCCTCCAATCTAAAAAGTAACTATCTCTCACGACCGCTACAGCGTGTACTTAAAGCAAATCTAATTTGCTTCCTCATAGTGACGCTACTAGTGTCATTCTTATGCGACTGGCGCGCGGAGTTTGAATAATCATCTTTCAGAAGTAGACACACATTTACCAACTTTCGTTTATGTCGCACAACTAATTCTTGGTGTTTTGATTTGTTTTTCGTCAACCAATGGAAAATACGGGATGGAATAATGACAATATGATGAAAAGTATAGTTGCTGTTCACGACATAACGGAAATGATGAGTGGCAGGTAGGCACAATGAAAAAACTGTCAAACAAAGCTTTCGGCCAAACAGGCCTCCTATTCTGATCAAGGCCTGTTTGGCCAAAAGCCTTGTCCGACTCTTTTTGTTGTGCGTATCTGCAACTCAGTATCTCCCTATATGGTGAGTAATACTGGGTGGTTATAATTAAACTGACACTGTCCAAAGTTTACACCGCGGGACATTTACATTGCAGGAAGCTGAAATATCGTAGGCCTGGTCACTAATCGGTGCGCACGCGGAGTATGACGAAAAAATATTAGTTTGTGTGCATGGAAAGGAGAAGTATGATCAAACGCACGTTTATTAGGATATAGTCACAAGCTACAACGCGTGTTCAATTTGACCTCCCGACTCAGCTGCGTCCTGCAGCCGTAACACTTCGTGATCGACAGCTGCTCGCGGCGTATCCGGCGCAATCAGAGCGATATGTCGTCTCATGCTGTCCTTCAGATCAGGAACAGTCCAGATACATTCCTGATAGACACGATCTTCCAGATATCTCCACAATTATAAGTCACGTGGATTTAGGTATCATGTGTTGCACAAGGAGGTCCTTATAACAAGCAGACGTCACTATACACCTAACAGTCCCGAGAGCTGTCATTCCCCGATGAAAAACGAAACGAGAATCAATTAGCCTGTCAAACAAAAAATGGCTCTGAGCACTATGGGACTTAACATCTGATGTCATCAGTCCCCTAGAGCTTAGAACTACTTAAACCTAACTAACCTAAGGACATCACACACATCCATGCCCGAGGCAGGATTCGAACCTGCGACCGTAGCGGTCGTGCGGTTCCAGACTGAAGTGCCTAGAACCGCTCGGCCTCACCGGCCGGCCATTAAATTATCAGCAAGACATATTACCACAGATTCTTTAATTACAGAGTCCCAGAAGCTGGCAACCGGTGCTAAAATTTTGGCATTATTGTACTCCATTGAACGTCCCATGGAAACGCAATGTTCTGCTACTGCTGATTTTAAAGGTTGCCGCATACGGGTTCCTAGACCATTCATGTCGTCTGACCTACATATGCAGAGCAACACTCACAGGGAATTTTATAAACACGCGCCTTCCTCAATTGTAAATCGTCTTTAACGGATCCGACTATGGCCTTGCTCTTTGCTGGTGGACGGAAGACGACATCAATATTATTCTTCCTAAGCAATCTGTCTACTTTAGAAGACACGTTTCCGGCATATGGAAGGAACGCAGTTGATTTATAATCGACATCAGTCTCCTCAGAGCGTTGCTACTTGTTATTATAATTTTGCATGTCCTTCCTGCATCTCTAGAAGGTTTTTAAAGAGAATGGCTATACTTCGCGTCAAATATGGAAGGCCATGCACAATTTTACCACTAAATCTGGGGGGGGGGGGGGGGGGAGTTTCCCTTGTGAGTAGCGCTGCTGCATGCAGACAACGCGTGGCGTGGTGGCACCCAAGACAGGGCAAGTCGGGCAAGGAAGACGTGGTGAACATATGTTTACCGATAAGACAATTTCTGTAACACAGTGGAACTGGCAGTGGACACGTATCACAAGGAGAGATCGCCAGGGGTGGCATCGACTTTTCAAAACCATTTATATGGCAATGTAAGGGAAGAGCCCAGGACCTGGTTTGCCTCGTTTGCGAATAATCGATGAAAAAACAAATACGCGACACGTAACAGCATTAAATAAGTTCTGTTTTGCAAAACTAGTTGCGTGGTGAAATGAATGGCACAAGCAAGGCCTTCATGTGTGGAATGTTGTGGGTTCAAATGTTGTAAGGTGCCTTACATTGTTTTTTAAATCTTTATCGAAATGACTTTGATCAGTATTTTTATTCAGTTAATGGGTTGAAACGTATTTTTTAGTTCTATTCCTTCGTCACTTCACTTTAATCACTGTATGAATTTTTTCATTCATTCTCATTTTTTATTTATATCATTCTTTTTCCATTCGGAATTTCTATAAACGTGAATCTAAATTTATATTTATCTACCATAATATTTGAATAACTGAAAATGCTGATCTATAGGTTGGAAAGTAAGAAATTATCTATTCATACTGACTGTGCAGTTGTGCCAAAAATATGCTTTTCGTTACGAGATGTACATTTTTTGGTCGGAAATAGTCGTATAAACATTTACAACATAGCCTCAATTTCTACTGCACCATGGATAAAATAAAGCAGACTGAGATTTAAATTAAAGAAGAGATTATAAATAAAACGAAATCAAGCAAAATGAGGAAAAGAAATAACGAACGTAATAACTGGACGAAAAAAATAGGATGATAAAACGAAAGAAATTAAACTGAAATTAATACCGTGTGTAAAATTAATTAAAATCAGAAGAATAAAGATTTCAAGCGGAAAAAGCATGACAGAAGTGAGAGCGAATGAAGAATTTCATGTAATAATTAAAATGTGACAAAGGAACAGATATAAAAATTACATTTAAACCAATTAACTGAATGAAAATAATGATCAATGATTCTGATAAAAATTAAAAAAAATTATATGAGCAGATTCAGTCCCACGACCTTGTGCACGTGAAGGCTTTACCCTGTCACAGCACGCAACCAGTTAACATGATATTTCTATTTTAATGCAATTGAGCATCACACAAAATTCCGAAATGTTTTTCGACAGTTATTGGCAAACGAGGGACCACCGGGATGAATGGCTGCAGGGTGTGACATCTGGGCTTTTAACTTACATCACCATACAGATAATTTAAAAAGTCGACCCCACCGCTGGGGACATCTCCTTGTCAGCCTCCTTCCTGCCACGGCACACAGCAGAAAAAAATTTGCTTCAGAAATAACGTGCAGAAATCTGATAATGAGAAAATGCTTCTAAAGTATTCCTGTGCCAGCATCCTGTTTCGTTGTTGTTACTTTAGTGGATATTTCCGACGCGATTCTTTGCTGCTAATTTTATTTACTTAGATGTGCAAAAAGGCTGCCAGGGTGACAGCTCGAATGTACGCCGAGAGTTATTCGGAACGAGGTGGAAGCCGCCTTGCGCAGATCCTTTTCAGTCTCTAATACAACGAGCTCTACACACAGGGGATTTGCACCCAGAAAGCGCCAGCGAAGCAATCTTGTGCGAAATCGAGCCAATGCCACTGCGTTGGATATGATACACACAGTAGTACAAGGACGCTCGCAGCGTGTTACAAACATCACGCAGCACGGCGCATCGCAGTGTTGAAAGACTCAAACATCCACTTTCTAATGACCTCGTTGTCGATGGCACATTTAAATCTAATCTTCCTTCCCTCCTATAAACATGCACTCATACCACCAGCACGTGCATCAGAAGTTTTCAGTGCTGGACAAAGCTAATTGGCTGATATTTTGTAAGAGGGAAATTGAAGCAACCTATAATTTAAAGAGACTGTTCACAGACGATGTAACACCACACTCGAGAGTCAGTAGTTTATAAAGTGTAAGTTATTATGTGAAGTATAAAGTGTTTACTCTTTACTGCCTAATGTCTTTGCATTACTGTGAGAAAGTGGAGTTTAGCGAAATATGTTTTGTACAATTATATCTGTGTGCTTAAATAATTGAATTTTATTAAATATGTTTGTTTATATATGAAAAACTGCAATGTAAAAACAGGTTCATACATAGGGATTTTGTATTGTATAATATAAAAGACATAGTGATTTCCGTTCGATGCACAAGTGATATGGCGCGAGCTAAAAGGAGGTATTGGCGCTGAATTTGGGCGGCAAGCGAGAGAGCACAGTAAGGAGTCAGTAGCCAGCAGCCGACCAGTCAACAGCACAGGTGCCGAGCGAGGCATCCAGTATCTAATTTCAGATGGAATGGCCTCGGGTGTAATTGTGGTTGTAAAATGGTGTTCTCGCCTTGGAAATGGCTCTAAAAATGATATTCACGTCGCCAAGAAGAACGAAATAGAGCATATTACTGCCAAAAGGGAGACCAGATAGTCGCCACGTGCTCGCCACCACTATTTATTTACCACTCTCATGGTACCTAACATGGTCCTCTCCTCAAAATTACCAAAGACCGAGTATTCTGTGTGTGAAAACTGATAATAATTTGTGTTATCAGAGTGTGCCTAGTTTCTGAATGCAAAATTTTATAAACGTGGATAATCAGATTAATGATTTCATTGAAATCATGGGAGACACTTATTGATGAATTTATAAAAATCTCCAATGTGTTTTGGTTTGCTTCTATTTTACAAATATCAGTGTGTTCAGCAGTATAAAAGTTGTCAGTGAAAGTCACTTGCTTCACAAGTAGTGTTATGAAGCATTTGGTTTTGATGCTGTTTGAAGTTAACTTCTAATTGAAGTCTCTGCTGAAGTTGTAAAGAGTATTGTCAGTGGAAATAATGTTAAACCTTTGCAAGATCAATGACCTTAAGTGGGGCAGTAATTCAGCTTTTTTCATAATGCGAAATATTTCTGAAATGTGTGTATAGTTTGCTTATATAAAGAAGGTATGGTTTGTGGGACCCCATTTCATTCTTTTATATCAGGAAGAAAACAGGCCGAATAGTTGTTTTCTAGCTAAATAAACTAGAAGTGATCATTTAAAAGGCTATATAGAAAAGGTATGTGTACAGTGTTATCTTATTGCATTTCTGATGTGTGTGTAAGACTTAGTCAAACTTTAATTGTTACCAGATGCCACTTAGTCTTGTGTATGCTACAGGGAACAGTTCATGTGCCAAATTAGTGAAAGGTAGAAGTGAATATTGTGGTTAACGGAGATAGTCTCTATCCCCTTTTCTGTGATTGCTGAACTATGTTGTTGATAACTACTGCTACCCACTGCGTGGTTTTTCTTATTATTGTAGGTGTTCACTGCACTTGATTAGGAAAGGATTTATGAAAGTTACTTTTGCAAGAATAAAAATAGATTAGTTAAAAATAATGTTTCCACATTATTATATCTAATTAGGCTGGCGACCGTTTTGTATTTCATTTACTGGAACTCCGTTACTGTAATTTCTTACAAAGTTTTAGTCTTTCTGTTGTCTACCAACTGCTACTATTACGAGCGTGTTAGATTCCCTCTGTCTGCTATGTAACAGACGGTCAAACTTTTAAAAATCCTCCCAGAGGGTAACACATACTGTGTGTTAAGTCATATTTAGGCAAATTGCAGCGGTAGTGTTATACTTGGCTTCCTTGTGACAAGTTCGTAAGTTCCGTTATTTGGAAACAGTGTTGCACACGCACCTGAACGCCAGTAATAGTGTTATAACGAGTAAAAGTTTTGCAGCACAGGAATGACAGATCCCTTTGCCAAACACTACTGGACCTCTGCGAAACCCTATGCTTGAGGCAGATTATCAACACCGACGGGCCGTCAAATGCTTGGGTTGTATTATATTATCTCTGACGTCGATCTGTTGTAGAATTTTAGAACATGTTTTTTGCTCGAGTATCATGTCGTTTTTGGAAACCCAGAATCTACTATATAGGAATCAACATAGATTCCGGAAACAGCGATCGTGTGAGATCCAACTCACTTTATTTGTTCATGAGACCCAGAAAATATTAGATACAGGCTCCCAGGTAGATGCTATTTTTCTTGACTTCCGGAAGGCGTTCGATACAGTTCCGCACTGTCGCCTGATAAACAAAGTAAGAGTCTACGGAATATCAGACCAGCTGTGTGGCTGGATTGAAGAGTTTTTAGCAAACAGAACACAGCATGTTGTTATCAATGGAGAGACGTTTACAGACGTTAAAGTAACCTCTGGCGTGCCACAGGGGAGTGTTATGGGACCATTGCTTTTCACAATATATATAAATGACCTAGTAGATGGTGTCGGAAGTCCCATGCGGCTTTTCGCGGATGATGCTGTAGTATACAGAGAAGTTACAGCATTAGAAAATTGTAGCGAAATGCAGGAAGATCTGCAGCGGATAGGCACTTGGTGCAGGGAGTGGCAACTGACCCTTAACATAGACAAATGTAATGTATTGCGAATACATAGAAAGAAGGATCTTTTATTGTATGATTATATGATAGCGGAACAAACACTGGTAGCAGTTACTTCTGTAAAATATCTGGGAGTATGTGTGCGGAATGATTTGAAGTGGAATGATCATATAAAATTAATTGTTGGTAAGGCGGGTACCAGGTTGAGATTCATTGGGAGAGTCCTTAGAAAATATAGTCCATCAACAAAGGAGGTGGCTTACAAAACACTCGTTCGACCTATACTTGAGTATTGCTCATCAGTGTGGGATCCGTACCAGATCGGGTTGACGGAGGAGATAGAGAAGATCCAAAGAAGAGCGGCGCGTTTCGTCACAGGGTTATTTGGTAACCGTGATAGCCTTGCGGAGATGTTTAACGAACTCAAGTGGCAGACTCTGCAAGAGAGGCGCTCTGCATCGCGGTGTAGCTTGCTCGTCAGGTTTCGAGAGGGTGCGTTTCTGGATGAGGTATCGAATATATTGCTTCCCCCTGCTTATACCTCCCGAGGAGATCACGAATGTAAAATTGGAGAGATTAGAGCGCGCACGGAGGCTTTCAGACAGTCGTTCTTCCCGCGAACCATACGCGACTGGAACAGGAAAGGGAGGTAATGACAGTGGCACGTAAAGTCCCCCCCGCCACACACCGTTGGGTGGCTTGCGGAGTATAGATGTAGATGTAGATCGGTAACCGTGTTGTTGGTCTCACTTATTTGAGACAGGTTGAACAGGAGAATGTACACGAATTTCCTTTGGAATGAACTGCCTGCTCTGCTCGACGATTTAAGAACGAAGCAATTGATGTGGATGCAACAACAGTATGGTGTACCTGTACCTAGACACTGCACTGCATCTGTGTGCCAAGCTGCACGGGATCTTTTCCGCATGAAACAGGCAGACATATGGACGCTGAATGACCAGCCAGCTCGCCCGATCTGTCGGTCCTCGACTTCTATTTCTGGGCAACAGTAATGGATATGATGTACGCAGGACGATGCGAAAACCGTGACGAGATGAAAAATTCCATCCGCAGTTGATGTGTCATATGAGGTACTGCAGATTACAGCTACTATCCGACCTAGACTAAAACGGAGTCGAGAACAAAACTGCGGTGTATTCGAACACCTACAGTAAGGTACTGGATCGATGAAATAGTTATTTGGTTTCCTATTTCTCTCTTTTCCCTTTTTTACTTTGTTTTACTCTAAGCATTTATTAGCAACTTTGGCTAGACTTTCAAAATGGTTCAAATGGCTCTAAGCACTATGGGACTTAAGATCTGAGGTCATCAGTCCCCTAGATTTAGAACTACTTAAGCCTAACTAACCTAAGGACATCACACATATCCATGCTCGAGGCAGGATTCGAACCTGCGACCGTAGCAGCAGCGCAGTTCCGGACTGAAACCCCTAGAACCGCTCGGCCACAGCTAGGCTTTAGTATCCGTTTTTATGTTATGGGGAATGTTAATGGATCAAGTGTCTACGACGAAAAATTAATAATAAATTAGCAAAATAACATTTTTAATTATGGACTGGAAACCAGTTACAGACAATGGCTTCAGTAGCAAATGAGCAAGTTATTGACTGTAAAATCAACTGTAAACTTACAGCTGCTGCTAACAACCATGTTCAAGATTGTGAATTTATTGACTGGTTGGTTGGTCATGAATTGGTTTGTAAATGTAAAGTCTTGCCGCTCATTATGTGCAGTAACCAAACTAAATTAAATGACTTACGTCTACTGCGTGCTACTTTTTATTAAACTCAAACTCGTCCCGAACAGGCCATGAAGGTCCAAAGGTACCGACCGGCCGCCGTGTCATCCTCACCCACAGGCGTCACTGGATGCGGATATGGAGGGGCATGTGGTCAGCACACCGCTCTCCCGGCCGTATGTCAGTTTCTGAGACACGAGCCGCTACTTCTCAGTCAAGCTGCTGCTCAGTTTACCTCACAAGGGCTGAGTGCACCCCGCTTAAACACTGACTGCTCGTTAAATTTGCAAGTGTTCCAGAATTCAGAGATGGAACTTATTACTACTTGTTTCTTCACATTAAACGTTTACGCTCTTTTCAACTGTACCGTCATCTAGCAAGTGCTTTGGACGACATAAGCACTTTGTAAAAGCCACCTCCAGGTTGCGGAGCAGAACCGACGGACTAATCCCACGCCCTTCCAGCTGATTTGACTCCGCGGTTGTTCAGTGCTGGTCCGCCTTTCGTGCTGGCAGGCTTCAGAGGGCTCCTGCCTCTCCTTGTGCTCAAAGAGAATGCGTCTTCCGGGACTGAATCTCATTACTTTGATCGCCCCGTTCACCGACCTGGAAATAACCCCGCGACCTCACCCTTCAGCCAGCTCTGCCTTAGTCAACCAGCCCTCAGCAAAGGAGACTCAATACGATTACAATATTCCTTAAGCTGTCTCCAAACTGATCACTATTCATAGCCTTTTGAATCGTTTGCTTTAGTGTGTCTCTTCCGAATTTTACACTTACCTATTCATAATTATACACTTACCACACCATACCTCTGCTATATGGCGATTAATCCATCTTTCTTGACTATAGTTATCGCTCTTGTTGTATTAATAATCAGATAACTGGGTTCATGTAGCTTTCCAAGACAGTCTATGCATAACTCCGGCAACCTACATAAATTTGGCCCTATTAACTGATTTCATGGCTTAGTCTCCCCTATCAGCTTTACTCCGTACACTACTCTCCTCTGACAAAGAAAATATTCCTTGATGCCTCAGAGTAAGACTATTCTTTCAATCGGGTTGCGCCATACGTCTGTTTCATCCCAGATTCGATTCAGTATATCTTCGCCCGCCTCGTCTTAAGCACTGGTCTGTAGTAACACGTTTCAAAAACTTATATTCTTATCTATTCTGTTTATTGCCTATCTTTCACTTCCATATAAAGTTACATTCCAGATAATAATTTTGAAAGAGACTTCCTAGAAAATCCTCTTATATTCAATGTGAAGATATTCACCTTTTCTGAAAAGCTTCTTCTTCTTTTTTTTATATTGCTACTCAAATAGCAAAACTAGTACTTCCAACCTTTCATTGACAAATGAAATACTACTTCATTCAGTCACACATCGCTCCTGTAACGTTGTACCGCGAGAAGCACGATAAGTGTTTCAGTAGTTGTGGAGGCCTGGAGAATGACCGTGGTTTGTCGGAACCACTGGGATTCTGTGATAAAATTGAATTATGACCTGTAGACTACGCAGGGGTCACATCTAGCCATACTATTTGTACTGAGACCAACTTGTTTAGTAACCAGAATAGACAACGTTTAGGTCTTATAGTATTGGCAATCCACAGTTTTTTATTTGAGCCTGTGTGTGTGTGTGTGTGTGTGTGTGTGTGTGTGTGTGTGTGCGCGCGCACAGTTTTGTTTGAAAAATTAAAATGAAGAATGAAATACTGTAAATGTAGACAGGGAAATTATTGAAAACTTGATGAGAGAAAGATTGTTAATTAATAATATGGATTAAAAGATGGCGATAAGGAGTTGTTAAGGAAAGAGGATTCTGACTGAGAGTGGTACAAGTGCGTAAAGAAAGCAGTTGCACATGAATAACAAGCAACGATAATTTTCACGTATATTGTGTCATCTAAATTTTATTGGTTTGCATTGTGACCAATCCTGACTGCCGATGAACATAGAGAAAACGACATTTTAACAATTATAAGGATTAGGAATAAGAATTGAAACTGTTAGGAGTGAAATGCTTGTCGAAGTAACGGTTACGATATGTACGTAAATTTTCTATTCTAAGTTATTGAATGTACACCACATTTGAAATTAATAATAAGAAAGCTGTATTAAAATCGAAACAGGAGCATCGGATGGGTATAGAAACGTAGTTACAGCTCTTAATCTTCCTGTGTTTTCTTATTCGGGGTGTTCAAAAAGTCTCTCCGTAGTGCCGTATGATTGTTGGCCGCGAGTCCCGCATGATTGATTGTTCGCCTTCCTGGGTTACTTAAAATGCTAACCATTGAAGAACGTGTGTTTTTAGTCGAACAAGTGTTCAAAGCTGGCGGTAAATACACAGTTTCAGCTCGTCAAACATTTAATTCAGTTTTCATCGCGATACTGTGCCAGATTTGATTCACAAATTTCGAAGTACGGGTTCAGTGACAGATGCACCGAGAAGTGGTCGTCCTAGTGTTTTGTCTGAGGATAAACTATTCGATATTTCCGATAAAATATCCAAGAGTCCGAACAAGTCAATAAGAAAACTCGCCTAGGATATCGATGTTAGTGTCGGAACAGCCAACACAGCAGTGAGGAAAAAATTAGAACTTTTTCTACACAAAGTGACAGTCGTGCAAGAACTGAAAAATAGTGGTCATGGCAAGAGACTGCATTATTGTCAATGGTTCAAAAATTTCGTTCAACGAAATGGAAGGGATATTTTTAATGAAACGTTGTTCACTGATCAGACGTGGTTTCATTTATCCGGGTACATGAACTCGCAAAATTCTCGTATGTGGAGTACTGCAAATCCATTGTGTAGTCATGAGGAACCACTTCATTCTGTGAAAACAGTTTTGATTGCAGTTTCTAGACGTCAGTTTGTGAGTCCCATACTTCTCAACCAAACAATAAACGCACAACGATACTGCAGTGATATTCTGTACCCATTTATAGGAGAACCTGTGTTAAGTGAAATACTGAACGGTTATTTTCAGTAAGATGGTGCAATCGCGCATACAGCTCGCGTTTCGATGTCACTGCTTGCTGATGTCTTTGATGATCGCATAATTTCGCAGGGACTTTGGCCTCCACGATCGCCTGACCTAACACCGCCAGACTTTTTCTTCTGGAGTGCAGCGAAAGCAACTGTCTATAAAAACCGTCCAAAATCCATCGATGAATTGAAAACTGCAATATCCACTTTCACTGCTTCTGTTACAGAAGAAATTTACAGCTTGTGTTTGGAAACATGACTAGACAAATTGAACTGTTTATTCAACAACAGGGGGGACACTTTCTACATTTAACGTGAAAATTTGTAAGTAAAAATGAATATTCAATAAATTAGTAACTTGTATTTCACTGAGTTTCATTGGTATATCCACTGCGGCATAGGGCACGCGGAACTAACAACCATACGGCACTTCTGAGAGACTTTTTGAACACCCCGCATGTGGGCTCCATCCCCCCCCCCCCCCTCTCCCCTCGGTTCACGTCCAACTAAATAAATACTGATTGTCCCTAACAAAATTTGCGGCCACTAATATGTAAATTATATTGTACGGAACAGAGGTCGAAGTTTACACACAACAAATTAAGAAAATATCTTGCGTATGAAAACTAATATAACATAGTGTTCGCTTACTGGCCATTAATTGTGCTTCAAGAGCACCACACCCATTCGGTAGGCAGTGTACTGTACACCTCCCGGCGTGCGGGTACACGTAGCTGGTCCGATCTTTATTCCTCAAATCATCGGTATAAAAAACGAAGAGGTCTACCATTTCATTGGACTCATGTACGGGTGGGATTCACGCAGGGTGAGTTAGCTGGTCCGATCTTCATTCCTCAAATCATCGGTATAAACTGTTTCAGAACTGCGAAATCCGCCAAGGACTGAAAGGAACAAATGGTGACAAACGAAGAGGTCTACCATTTCCTTGGACTCGTGTACGGGTGGGATTCACGCAGGGTGAGTTAGCTGGTCCGATCTTCATTCCTCAAATCATCGGTATAAACTGTTTCAGAACTGCGAAATCCGCCAAGGACTGAAAGGAACAAATGGTGACAAACGAAGAGGTCTACCATTTCCTTGGACTCATGTACGGGTGGGATTCACGCAGGGTGAGTTAGCTAGTCCGATCTTCATTCCTCAAATCATCGGTATAAACTGTTTCAGAACTGCGAAATCCGCCAAGGACTGAAAGGAACAAATGGTGACAAACGAAGAGGTCCACCATTTCCTTGGACTCATGTACGGGTGGGATTCACGTAGGGTGAGTCGTCAGACGTGTGCTAGGGAGAAATGGTCAACTAGGAAAGGCAGTTGTCGGACAGAGTTCTTGCGAACCTCAGCTCACGCTGTTCGTCCGTGAGATTCAGAGCGTGGTAGGTAAAGGTATCCAGGTCGGTGCTGTGATACTTGACTACAGAAAGGCATTCGACACATTACCACATCTTCGTTTAGTAAGCAAAATACGAGCTGCCGAGAATCGGACCAGATTTGTGATTGGATGAGGAATTCTTTGGAGATAAAACTCAACAAATTGTTCTTAGCGGATGTAAATCGTCGTATGTAAAAGTGATTTCTGAAGATCCTCAAAGCAGTGTGATAAGGCCGTTCTCTTTCACAACATATGTGACTAATCTAGTGGATAAATAACTCGGGACCACGCAGACGATGCAGTTGTCTGTGGGTAGATAGCAAAGCCGGAAGACTTTAGCGAAATGCAGGAAGACCTGTAGCAGATCGACAATTGATGCAGAGACTGGCAATTGACAATGAAATAAATAAATGTGCCGTACTGTTCATAAGTAGTCAAAATATCCGCTGCTGTTAGATTGCGCTATTTGCGATAAATTACTGGACACTATAGTGCAGTAAAATACACAGGAGTAGCCCTATGGAGTGGTCTTAAGTCAAACGATCAGATAAAACAAATTCCACGATAAGCAGGTGCTAGGCTGAAATTCATTAGAAGAATCTTAAGGAAATGTAATTCATCAACGAAGGAAATGGCTTAGACCGATACTTTAGAACTGCTCATCAGTCTGGGATCCATACCAGGTTCATTAACAGAAGATGTGAAGAAGATCCATCGAATAATGACGCTTTTCGTCACATGATCGTTTAATTGACACATGAGCGTTAAGGAGACGCTGAACAAACTGCGGCGTCGGACGCTACCAAACGGGCATTCTGCATCACGGAGAGGTTTACTTCGAATGGCCAAGGGCGTGACAACATGTTACTTCCTCCGCTCCCAATGTCTCGAGAAATGATCACAACGAGAAATTCAGAGAAATTACAGCTGATACGGATGTTTACCGACAATCGTGGTTCCCATGCGCTATTTGCGAATTAAACGGGGGGGGGGGGGGGGGGGGAGTTAAGCTTGTGATAGCATAAGTACCTCCGCCACTCACCGTAAAGCGGCATACGGAATGCGGATATAGATAGGGAGATATTGTAAGCGAAACGGTGACATAGGTCTGTTTTGTCGTAGTCACTTTTTCACGTCAGTCTGTAACCGAGGAAGTCTAAGTTTGCTTGCAGCATCAGGAATAGTAGCAAGTAATGAAAGTTTACTTATTGCGTGTAAGAATACATTAAATTTGTAGGTGATTCGAAGGTACGCAGGTTACAAAATTTACTATAGAGAACATCAACAGTGGCTACGACCATGCTGGTATCGAGTTAAACTAAGCTCGGAAACCAGTCACGACTACTTCATTATATTCTGAGCACTATGGGACTTAACTTCTAAGGTCATCAGCTCCATAGAACTTAGAATTACTTAAACCTAACTAACCTAAGGACATCACACTCATCCATGCCCGAGGCACGATTCGAACCTGCGACCGTTGCTGTCTCGCGGTTGCAGACTGTAGCGCCTAGAACCGCTCGGCCACCTCGGCCGGTCCTCATTATATGCTGCTTCGACTCTGGCATATACTTCATCAATGATAGTGGCCGGCGAGTGGTGGCGGCACAGCATCATTAGATACCTCCAGTGGGTTCGGTATCTAAAGAAGCTGCTGAGCAGGCCGAAGAGGCCGCGCGGTTCTGGCGCTGCAGTCTGGAACCGCGAGACCGCTACGGTCGCAGGTTCGAATCCTGCCTCGGGCATGGATGTGTGTGATGTCCTTAGGTTAGTTAGGTTTAACTGGTTCTAAGTTCTAGGGGACTAATGACCTCAGCAGTTGAGTCCCATAGTGCTCAGAGCCATTTTTGAAGCTGCTGACCGAGGCACCAGTCGAAGACACGCTGTATCGTGACTGGTCAGGAAAGTACGGAGAATATGCGGAGTTGTGCTACCTTGCTGAAAGATGTTACAAAAACCTCGACGGTAGTGCACACCCATAGGGCTTAATACGTCAGAAATATTATGGCTGCTGTCCAAATTATAGGCTGTACGAACGAGAGGTAATTGTGCTATATGTGGAGTGGTACCATTAACCATTATGGCTTATGATGTTGAGGAATACAAAGTGGCAACGTCCATTATGCTTGGAGCCTTCATACACGGATACATCCATCGTGATAGAGTGCACAGAACTAGAATTCGTCTGCCCCCAATAAGGTCATAGAACGCACCTTTTTCAGAGTGCCACTCTCTGCTATCGCACCAACAGAATCTGCAATGGGCACCTTGCTGACAATCAATATCGATCGCAGCGAGGATATTTGTCATGACAAAGAGTCCTTTTTGCTTACTGACAGCATGTGTCGTAAAAGGAGAACTCTGCATAGGTAACTTAAAAAAATACACCACTGGCCATTAAAATTGCTACACCACTAAGATGACGTGCTACAGACGCGAAATTTAACCGACAGGAAGAAGATGCTGAGATATGCAAATGATTAGCTTTTCAGAGCATTCACACAAGGTTGGCACCGGTGGCGACACCTACAACGTGCTGACATGAGGAAAGTTTCCAACCGATTTCTCATACACAAACAGCAGTTGACCGGCGTTGCCTGGTGAAACGTTATTGTGATGCCTCATGTAAGGAGGAGAAATGCGTACCATCACGTTTCCGACTTTGATAAAGGTCTGATTGTAGCCTATCGCGATTGCGGTTTATCGTATCACGACAATGCTGCTCGCGTTGGTCGAGATCCAATGACTGTTAGCAGAATATGGAATCGGTGGGTTCAGGAGGGTAATACGGAACGCCGTGCTGGATCCCAACGGCCTCGTATCACTAGCAGTCTAGATGACAGGCATCTTATCCGCACGGCTGTAACGAATTTTGCAGCCACGTCTCAATTCCTGTGTCAACAGATGGGGACGTTTGCAAGACAACAACCATCTGCACGAACAGTTCGACGGCGTTTGCGGCGGAATGGACTATCAGCTCGGAGACCATGGCTGCGGTTACCCTTGACGCTGCATCACAGACAGGAGCGTCTGCGATGCTGTACTCAACGACGAACCTGGGTGCACGAATGGCAAAATGTCATTTTTTCGGATGAATCCAGGTTCTGTTTACAGTATCATGATGGTCGCATCCGTGTTTGGCGACATCGCGGTGAACGCACATTGGAAGCGTGTATTCGTCATCGCCATACTGGCGTATCACCCGGCGTGATGGTAGGGGGGGCCATTGGTAGCACTTCTCGGGCACCTCTTGTTCGCACTGACGGCACTTTGAACAGTGGACGTTACATTTCAGATGTGTTACGACCCGTGGCTCTACCCTTCATTCGATCCCTGCAAAACCCTACATTTCAGCAGGATAATGCGCGACCGCATGTTGCAGGTCCTGTACGGTCCTTTCTGGATACAAAAAATGTTCGACTGCTGCCCTGGCCAGCACATTCTCAAGGTCTGTCACCAATTGAAAACGCCTGGTCAATGATGGCCAAGCAACTGGCTCGTCGCAATACGCCAGTCACTACTCTTGATGAACTGTGGTATCGTGTTGAAGCTGCATGGACAGCTGTACCTGTACACGCCATCCAAGCTCTGTTAGGCTCAATGCCCAGGCGTATCAAGGCCGTTATTACGGCCAGAGGTGGTTGTTCAGAGTACTGATTTCTCAAGATCTATGCATCAAATTGAGTGAAATGTAATCACATGTGAGTTCTAGTATAATATATTTGTCCAATGAATACCCGTTTATCATCTGCATTTCTTCTTGGTGTAGCAATTTTAATGGCCAGTAGTGCATTTATGTTTGGCCTATCGCGCGCTAGTCGCGTGGAGGAAAGCTGAGATCCACCGTAAGCCCATCGATTCGGTATATGCACAACAGTCGGGAATCGCTACCAATGTGAGCTGCAATATCAATTACAGTCTCAATAGGTCACAGTTTTGCCACTATTGAATTTGGAGATGTGTTGGTAAACGTTTCTTCTCCTTGCTCAGCGCAAAAACGATATTCTGAGAAACAAATCAGCATTCAGAATGGGAGACCGCCTTCGTAATCGTTCCTTACAAACAAAATGTAGACGTTATCACTCTAGTTTGTGCACTTGCAATTAAATGCTGATCGTTTGGATATCTTCGTATCAGTACGACGTTCGTTGCACGTAGCCTTCACGGTGTCACAGTTTAACCAGCAGTGTACTGAGTAAGGCAGCGGCTCACCTGGCAGACTGTGGCCTGCGTGGAGGGCCAGGGCCGCAGGACGGCGGCGAGCGCGAGGTGGCCGGCGGCAAGCAGCGCCGAGAGGGCGGCGGCGAGCGCGCGCGGCGCGGGCAGCATGGTGTGGGCGGCCAGCAGCAGCGCGAACAGCGGCAGCGGCGCCGCCCCGCCGCCCAGCGCCAGCGCGCCGCCGCCCAGCCCGCACAGCGCCGCCGTCGACGCCGCCAGCAGCCGCCGTGGGCCGCGTACCGCCGGCACCTGCGCCGCCACCAGCAGCGCGCCGCTGCCCGCGCACATCGCCGACAGCACCCACACCGGCACCGGCGACTCGCCCGCGCCGCCCTGCGCCACACGATCGTTTCGCTCCTGAAGATGGGATCACTACAGGCCGAAATGTCATTATAAAGACTGTGGCTATGTCATCACTTTGGTGAATTTAGCCTGTGTATGTGTGTCTTATTTATTCTCAGCGCCGCCCTGCGCCACACAAACGTTTCGCTCCTGAAGATCAGATCACTACAGGCCGAAACGTCATTATAAAGACTGTGGCTATTCCAACACTACGGTCAATTTAGCTCGTGTAAGTGTGTTTCATTTATGCTCAGCGACGAGGTTACCAGCAACCTTACTAAAATAACCAGAAAAAATTTGATTATAACGTCTAAAATATTAAAAAGATGCCACGTATAAAATATTAAAAACAAGTAAAGGACAATCTCATGTTCGTCCATTTAATCACTTTAACATGCTAACCTGCAGATGCTGCCAATTTAGTTAAAGGTTCTAAAATATTCTGTAGTATCATTGCCACAGATACTACTACAATGCCGCACCGACACAAGGTTGGCAGCCCGTCGTCTGCCGAGCACAGCGCACTCTAGCGGGCTGTGCAGCTCGACGGAACTTCTTAGCTAGATTTCAACCTAGGCAGACGCACTTTCATAATCGGCCCTCAGCCAGTTCTGTAATGTTTGCATTAATTCTCTGAGGAGGGCCTATCAGGCTTACTCCCTGAGAATATGTTGTATTAGTCCATGGTATTCCATGTTACGAGATTGTCAGTTCATAGACGCAGCTGCTGTCTTACAAACTACTGAACATAAGTAATTTCAAGGTACTATAATAATCCCTCTCTCTAACAGTGTGCCGTACCGCATATTATTGCAACCTGGACTCCTTCAGCTCCTATCAACTTATTTGCATTTAGTAACGAGCTGAAAACACCCACGCGTTTTGTGCCTCTAAATAGTGAGACACAATATATTCTATTAAAGCATGGATAATACGAGGACGGTAAAATGGCGACACAGTGATGTGTGACTGACCGATCAGCTAAAAAAGCGAAGAGGAGCCAGCCCCGATAAAACTTTAAAATCTCTTCCCTAATATTTTGCAGAGCTAGTAGGACATTTCACAGAGTCGGAAGTGGTGCCACTTTCGTCTCACATTCAGTTAAAATACAGGGCAAATCGGCTGGTAAATTAATCGCCTTTCTCTTTTCTGAGTATAAAACACAGGCAGTTAAAAAGCGGGGCATCAATTAAAAAGTGGCACTCTGTGACCTTTAAGCGACAAGCACTCCTCATTGGAGAGTCCTCTCGTTGGGGGATAGTCTTGCATCATTGGACTGTGTGCCATGCTGAGACAAGGGAGGAGGACCTGATCCCGCCTGTGTGGCTGGAAGGAAGTACGTCATAATAACATTGTTGATTTTACTGGTCATAGGTGTTCTCTGTCACTTACAGCCACTCTTGTTCCAATCTACGGATGACCCTCTACCACAACAGTTAATTGATATCGTATCGGGAGACGGCACACTGAAGCACGTCATTATCGATACATGCCCCCTTGGCTCCTTCATCTGATAATTCGTTTCCCTAAATTTCCATGTAGACTGGTATCCAGCAGAAGGACGGCTACTTCCACGACCTTTCGTGGCCGCAGAGTCACGACCTGGAGATTCTGGACTACTTTATCTGCTGCGTGCTTCTGCAGGTATGTTAAAGTTTCATGTCACAGGTATTTCCTAAGGATTCAACGACATATGACTTCACCAGAAGCGTACATTACAGACGATACCCACATCGGTTGCCCGTCGTGTGTTCCGGCATCTTGCAAAGGAAAGAAATATATTGTGAATATTGGGTCTACTGACGTACGTTGCTGGTGATAACCTATTGCTTTTCTGGACACGTATTAGTAATGTGTGGCGTTTCAATCATCATCATACTTACCTTTTGGCGAATTTAAAAAGACATTGCAGATATTCTGTTTTAACCACGGTGAGACCTCTGGGGTTCAGTTTATATATGGGATGTGTATGAGGTGGGCAGAAGGTGCAGGATTCGGCCTGGAGACTATACTGGATTCTTTCTGTGGTCATTCTTTTCCTCTGTCAGGCAAGTTAAACTCTCGTGGGCGCAGCCAAACACTGTCTTCCTTACCTCAAGTGTACAGTAGGGTGGCTCTTCCATCTCTGATGATTCTATACCCACCAGTTTGGTTGTCCGCAGCTCGTGGTCGTGCGGTAGCGTTCTCGCTTCCCGCGCCCGGATTCCCGGGTTCGATTCCCGGCGGGGTCAGGGATTTTCTCTGCCTCGTGATGACTGGGTGTTGTGTGATGTCCTTAGGTTTGTTAGTCTTGGGGACTGATGACCATAGCTGTTAAGTCCCATAGTGCTCAGAGCCATTTGAGCCATTTGGTTCAAGTTCATGTAGAAATAAGTCGTGCGGACTACCGAATTACACATATACTCGCATACATATATCCCGAACACCCAGATTCCTTGGAGTGCACGAAAAGAATCACTAGTTAATATGCACGGACGGACGTTCGATTGAAGAGCAACCTAAGTGACAATTACCAATGTCCGGTCTAGGTGCAGCACTTACTGCGCATCACAGTAAACTATCGATCAATTCTTAAAGTCCGTGAAACCTACAAGTGCCTAAAGAACTTTTTCGTTGATTGCGACTCAATAACAACGATCAGAATTCAGTAAACCGTAGAACAACCACTAGTCAGTATTAATTTTCGACGTAAAAATATCCTCAAAACACCTCCTTAAACCTATTCAGAAACTATTCCTCGGAAGAGACGCAATCGAGTAGCTACGCTGTGGCCACGGGTATGTCAGCTCGCCAGTTAGCCTTCGCTGCCACTGCACTGTACAGGACCTGGTATTCAACTGAAATAAACGTACAACGCTACCGTTACTTTTAACAATTAGTTCATTGCATTCCACAGCTGTCGGCTATTGCTTCTGTGGCCAGCACTCGTTGATGTCGTCTTTGCCCCGGACTACTGCTGCCGGCGATAAGCGCAACCCGTACCATTTTTGACCGCTCACTCTGCTAAAATTGGCGGATGATGTCATAGAACCGACACTACATTTTTGGAAACGAACAGAAATTGAAAAAAAAGTTATACTAAGATACGTTTCCGTTCTCCAACTTATCTCTTAGGACTAATGTGGTTGCTAAAACAACAATTTAAGACGACTTGACTAGCTTGATGACAATTAAAATTTTATCAACACTGTGTGAACTGTCGCATGCCGATAGCCCGCAAGAATATTCACGCAGTTCACAGCTGTCGTAGTGCCTCCGATTAATACCGCACGTCCCATGGAAGTGCAGGTAATTGTCCTCCATAATGTAATAATACGCCCATGGTTCTGGGTACGTGGCGTGTTTCAAATATCCGTTCGCATTCATGACGGCATTTCGGAACACGACCATCGACCTGATGTAACAAGAAACGCGACTCATCTGACCGAGTGACACGTTCAGTCTGTGTCCGTGTGCCTACTGCAAACGTTACTGACGATGTCTTTGGCCCAGAAGAGGATCACGTGAGGTCCTCTGATGCGGAGCTCCATATTCGACAACGGCGTTCTATGGAACACTTGTGCCCGCACCAGCGCTCAACTTGTGGAGTTTGTGTCGGTCTCAGCGTCCCACATTTCAGCACTGGAGAACCGTCAATATCAGAGCGGGGATCAGCCAGGTACTGAGGCAGACTGCCTGTAAGGAGAATTCCCGTCTGCACCTAAATAGCGATCTGGACTGAAGGTGTTACCGTTACACTGTATTCAGTTGCCCAAATAAGACTGTACTAGGGTATAATATTCCGAGAGTACTTGTACATCCCGATTTCAAATTTCACTCTCAAATGCAACTGTTTACGAGAAAGATGGGTGACCTCTCGAAAGTAGCTGTTTCTAAATAAAACGATATAATGCGGTTTTTGTGAAATATTTATGTTACACTGAAGCTCCAAAGAAACTGGTATTGGCATGCGTATTCATATACAGAGATACGTAAACAGGCAGAATGTCGCGCTGCGGTCGGCAGCGCCTATATAAGACAACAAGTGTCTGGCGCAGTTGACAGATCGGTTATTGCTGCTACAATGATAGATTATCAAGATTTAAGTGAACTTTAAGTGCCATTATAGTCGGCGCACGTCCGATGGGACACAGAATCTTCGAGGTAGCAATGGAGTGGGAATTTTCCCGTACAACTATTTCACGAGTGTACCGTGAATATGAGAAATCCGGTGAAACATCAAATCTCCGACGTCGCTGCGGCCGGAAATAGATCCTGCAAGAACGGGACCAACGACGACTGGAGAGAATCGTTCAACGTGACAGAAGTGCACCCCTTCCCAAAACTGTTGCAGATTTGAATGCTGAGCCATCAACAAGTGTCATCGTCCGAACCATTCAACGAAACGACATCGATATGGGCTTTCGGAGCCGAAGGACCACTTGTCTACGCTTGATGACTGCACGACACAAAGTTTTACGCCTCACCTGGGTCCATCAACACCGGCATTGGACTATTGATGACTGTGGCTAAGCCATGTCTCTGCAGTATCCTTTCTTCCAGGAGTGTTAGTTCTGCAAAGTTCGCAGGAGAGCTTCTGTAAAGTTTGGAAGGTAGGAGACGAGATACTGGCAGAAGTAAGGCTGTGAGGACGGAGCGTGAGTCGTGCTTGGGTAGCTCAGATGGTAGAGCACTTGCCCGCGAAAGGCAAAGATCCCGGTTCAAATGGTTCAAATGGCTCTGAGCCTAGAACTTAGAACTACTTAAACCTAACTAACCTAAGGACATCACACAACACCCAGTCATCACGAGGCAGAGAAAATCCCTGACCCCGCCGGGAATTGAACCCGGGAACACGGGCGTGGGAAGCGAGAACGCTAGGCAAAGATCCCGAGTTCGAGTCTCGATCCAGCACACAGTTTTAATCTGCCAGGAAGTTTCACTGTAAACATGTTGCCTTCTCAGACGTGCCTCATTTCAAATTTTATCGAGCGGATGGACATGTACGGGTTTGGAGACAATCTCATTAATCCATGTACCATGCTTGTCAGCAGCGGGCTGTTGAAGCTGGTAGAGGCTATGCAATCGTGTGAGGCGTGTGCAGTTGGAGCTATATGGGGCACGTGATACGTCTAGATACGACTCAGACACATGACACTTATGTAAGCATCCTGTCTGATCACCTGCATCCATTCGTGTTGGTGGTAAGTTCCTATGGGACCAAACTGCTGAGGTCATCCGCTTACACACAACATAATGTAATTTAAACTAACTTGCGCTAACGACAACACACACAGCCATGCCCGAGGGAAGACTTGAACCTCCGACGAGGGGAGCCGCGTGAACCGTGGCAAGACGCCCGAGACTGCGCGACCCATTCATGTCTACCGTGCATTCCGACGGACTTGGGTAATCCCAGTATCACAATGCGATACCCCACACACCAAGAATAGCTACACAGTGGCTCCAGGAACACTCTTCTGAGTTTAAACACTTCCGCTGGCCACCAAACTCCCCAGACATGAACATTATTGAAGATATCTGGGATGCCTTGCAAAGTGCTGTTAAGAAGAGATCTCCACCCCCTCGTACTCTTACGGGTTTATGGACAGCCCTGCAGGATTCATGGTGTAATCTCCCTCCAGTGCTACTATAGACATTATCCATGCCTATGCGTGCGTATGCTGACCTACACAATATTGGGCAGGTGTACCAGTTTCTTTGGATCTTCAGTATATGTTTACAAATTCAATCGGCCGCATAACCTACTTCCAAATTCACAGTCATGATGAACAAAATTCTGCTTATTGCATTAAGTTCACTGACAGCGTGTTAAAAAGACTCGAGTATTCCCAGGTCAGTTCTGATTCTGCCGACCTCCCTACGTATCTCTCGGTAGTGCAGGCATTTTATTCTTCACTGGCCTCCCGTTCCGTCTTCGCTTAACCGTCTTCATTTGAATTACTAATAATACTTTCCTCAGTATCATCTTCCAGCGCTGTCCCTCGCATTATTGCAGACTCGCTCCTGCCGTGTGTGACCCTTGACAGCGGCAGGTGAGAGGTCCCTAGCTGGGTGGCCCAGGCTCATTAAGGGCTGGCGGGAGACGCTTGTCTGCCAGGTCTTTGAAGTCGCCGCGCGGGACATTGCCGTCGGCTAATAACGCCGCTTTATAAGCCCTGCCGCCGCCAGTTTCGCAAACTTGCTCACAGTACGTCACCATCTCCGACACTGCACACAGCTGCGCTTATCTGGAGAATAGTCCTTTGTATGCGTTAATTTCTGCAGGAACGGCGAATCGACGTGGCGTGCTGCGACTATTCTTAAAAACCACTTCAACAACATACTGCTTCATGACGTAGCTTTTTACTGTAGTGATCCGATTTCGATGAGATTTCTTGTACAGATATGTAATTACAGCTGAAAATTTACTTTCCATTCTTCTAGGCTCGATGCGTGGTACTAGTCTTGTAACGACGTTATTATTTTAGCAGTAAAGATGAAAGGGTCAATCAACTGACTTCATAGACAATATAAAGCAAAATCGTTGAAGATTTCGTGGCCACTTGTTGGAAAATTGGTTACTGGTTTCTGTCTCGGACTGTTCTTTGAGCTCGACTCCAGTCCACCATCAGCAACGGAGGGTGAAGCTTTGACAATGTCAGCCACTAGTGCTGGTGAAACGTCGCCCGAAGAACCCGAGGCAAAAGCCAACGGGCAAATTCTATAAAAAAACAACTTTGCAACGATATATCATCGTTGGTTCAACTGTCAAATGGGCTGTCAGAAATTCGTTACCATATAAACGTAAACAAAACGCGTTGGTCAGCATCCAGTGATGTCAAAAATGACCAACAAGCTGTCACAAATTCGTTAAAATACAAACATAGATCGTAAAATCATAGACAGCAGTTTAATAAGCTACGGCACTCATACGTTTGAAATGAAAGTCAAGAATAAGTAAATGTATGTATTAATGTACACACGAGCCATATAGTCACAACAAGTAAATAAAAATAATTTGAGTAAGTAATGATAAAATTCTATGTAATATTCGCAGATAGCTTGAAAATGGCAATTATACACAAAATAGGTCTATCGCAGTAAATAAATTCGAATGAAGCAGAGGACTTGGATTCATATTTATAGCGTGATTAAAAGCTGAAGATTTATAGATTACAGTCATCAGTAACTGAACTGGAGATATGTGCTGTGTTCGACAGGGAGAGCCTCTTGTTGCTACGACGAGTAGAAAAGCCCGTCGTGCCTCGTGGCTGGTGGGCTGCTTTCAAACCTTTTACTAGCCGGCACTGTAGCATCAGCAACAGGCGCGCTATAAAAGCATTTGGCGACAGCCATACGATGTGTACGACGTATGGGACACAAAATACCCATCATGAATCACTTACCTCACAAAAATCTTCGTTACTCGAACTACTGCAAAACAGCGAGCGCCAATACTGCCAGCTGAATAAAAGATTCTAACTACTGAAGGCACTAACAAGTGATAGGCATACTAAGAAAATAAAAGATTTTGACAGAGAACAAACAATGAATTTACCTTAATAGTGTTCAAAAGTCAGTTCATGGTATCCAGTATTACAAATTTACTCTTTCTGGCGGACACACGTCCAGATCGTCCGCTCTTAAAACTCTGCCATCTCTCTCCCCACATCCACCACTGCTGGCGGCTCACCTCCAACTGCGCAACGCTACGCGCTGTTCACATCCAACTGCACAACACTACAATAGAGAATTTTTCAACAATGCCAATCAGCCACAGACTGCGCACAGCACAGTCAGTGATTTTCATACAGAGCGCTACGTGGCGTTACCAACATAAAAATCTAAACAGCCTACTTACAGGGTTCCTCGATTCGCGGAAAATATCACGGCCAGTGTGAACTAATATAGGGAACAAGAAATCGAACAGCGGCTACAGATCAGGATCACTAATTACAGCAGCGGAGCTGGCCGGTGGGGCCAGGCGGTTGTAGGCGCTTCAGTCTGGAACCGCGCCACCTCTACGGTCGCAGGGTCGAATCCTGCCTCGGGCATGGTGTGTGTGATGTCCTTAGGTTAGTTAGGTTTAAGTAGTTCTTAGTTCTAGGGGACTGATGACCTCAGATGTTAAGTCCCATAGTGCTCAGAGTTTTTTTTTTTTTACAGCAGCGGATAGACGGTTCACAGTGCAACTCGATGCTGGGCGACAGACGACAGCGTCCGTTGAGTCACCATACCATCCAGAACCACGTATTCACTGTAGAGAACAGAATCACCGTTCCAGATGTTTGCCTCCAAACACAGCCATCACAAGACACGGGGAGGAGAATGGGCACGGAAACAACTCACTGGAGACTCGAAGCCTAGAGAAACGTTACCAGCTGCGATGACAGAGTACGAATACTTCGAAAGAGACATGTGGCGGTGCATCTCCATGACACCAGGTAGGTGGCAGAGCCCTCACCATACGCAGAATGTCAACATGGCGTAGATGGTTCAAATGGCTCTGAGCACTATGGGACTTAATATCTGAGGTCATCAGTCCCCTAGAACTAAGAACCACTTAAACCTCACAGGCTAAAGATGCAGAAACCTGTTGTGCTACCACGTGCATCCGTTCGTTCATCTTGACAACACCTCCATCGTTCTGTACCCCCAAGAGTTACCTCATCGCTCCCGATCTGTGTCACCTCGGTTTGAGGAACGTCTTTCTTGGTCACAGTCGTCCTGTAGCAATATTATCGACTTTCTTTCCTATTCCATTAATGTACTGGGCGTGAAGAATGTTTACGTGCATATGCATGCCCTCTACTCTATCCTATTTTCATGATCACTACACGAGGTGTACGATGGCTGAACCATAATAATCACACTCTCTTCTTCCAGCACGGATTTTGTAAATTTACCCAATAGCATTTTGCGAGAACTATTCACAGTTATGATCTCCGGGCATTTCTGTTGCACTTTCGCCTGTGCTACACCGGTCTGTTACAATCTTAGCAGCACGTCTGTTATTTCGTTCGAAGTCTGTTCTCATATCTGCTTTATAAGGATTCAAAACAATGGAACAATATTCTAGAAGTTATCGCACTAGCGTCTTACATGTCCCTTCATTTACATGTACATTGCATTATCTCACAGCCCTCGCAACAAACCTAAAGTCCTCGCTAATGCCGATTTTGTGTGATCGTCCCGCCTTATATCGCTTCTTAGTGTTATCGCTAAATACTGTATCCAACCAAAAGTATCTGGACACCTATTAGTAGACACTGATATCGGCTGTGTCCACCTTTCGTCTTTATGATGGCTTGGACTCTACTGGAGACACTTCCAGTGAGGTATCTGACTGTATGTTGAGGAATGGGAGCCCATTCATCCTAAGGAGTCAAAAATAGAGAAGCTAGTGATGTTGAACGCCGGGGTATGGAGCGGCCGACGTTCCACCCCATCCCAGAGTTGTTTCTTTGGGTTGTGGCGGGAACTCTAGGCAGGCCAGTCGATTTCAGATATCATATTGTCCACAAACCACTGTCCCACAGATGGTGTTTGGTGTAATCATCGTCTCCCAAGTGCTCCTCTACTGTACGAGATACACAATGTTGTGAAATATGTCAATTTCCTTTCACACCCAGTGTTTTCATAAGGGAAATAAGAAAACTACACACTTAACACCAAAATCTCCTCCGTATTTCATTGTCGGACCTCCACAAGGCAGGTAACATTCTGCAGACATTCGCCAAACCCAAACTGTCCTATCGGACTGCGACAGGTTATAGCACTTACTACAAAAATATGTGGCTTATGACGAGTTGCTCGACCCTTTTAACTCTTAGACAGTCATTGTGCTAGCTGGACTGCTGGAAGCACTTTGGTACTCCACCAGCGACGCCACCTGCTGTGACTTTACAACCACACTCCTCAATACTTGACGATCCTTGACAGTGAGTACATTATGTCTGACTGATCTTGATTTTCCTGTGGTCATTTCTTCGCGTTTCCATTTCACAATCACGTCATTAGCAATCGACTTGGGCAGCTTTGGAAGGGCTGAAATGACTCTGATGGGTTTGTTACTCAAGAGACATCGAATGACTAATTCATCACTGAGCTCTCCTAACTGATCCAGTCTGTTGTTAACGCTTTTCTACAGGCAATACAAAACGCCCGACTCCTTTTGGAAGGGAGGGTCCACCTAGTGGTCGATTCCGCATTACATAGGTATGTCCGGATACTTTCGATCACATAATATCATTAAAAAATAATTTCATTCGTGCCTACCGGTGGGTAATACGGTTATGATAACATGCGGTTTGCTATTTCACTAAGCCACACAAACCATTCGTCAAAAAGAAAGTAGTATATCGATAACTTGATCTAAAGTGGAACATATGCTCGGAGGCATGACCAAGAGACTGTAGAAAAGCAAATTTTCTGTGATACAGCTTTAGAACCGCACGTAATGCATTACTACGGAGCAAGACGTCTGCCGTAGACCTGGCGTTATTGGGAAGGTGTTATTGAAGAAGGGACTGAGATTTGAGTTACTGAGACTCTGCCTCTAAGCTGGTCGTAGGCTGTGTTCCAAAAATGAACAGCATAGAGACGAAAGTGATGACACTTCCAGCACGACTTGACCATCATTTTGCAGTACAATGCTCAAGCACGTACAGAGCAAGCTGATACGGATTTGTTTGACTGATGGGGCTACTAAGTGTTATACCACCTACTGCACTTCCCTGACTTAAGCCCTCGTAAGTTCAACTCGATTTCTAAACTGGAGGAAACACTTCACGGCATTCGCTTCAGAACTACTACAAATTTCTTGGGCAATTGACCGCGCCGTTCGAACTGTCAACACAACTGACACTGCTAAGAGTATCCTACGACTTCCACATTGCTGGCAACGGGTTATACACAATGCTGGTGACTACTTTGAAGTAAAACTTTGAAACACGTATCTATTTTGTACGAGCTCTAAATAAAGAGTTGCCACTATTAAAGTTCTAACCCTCGTACATGCTGAAACGGGGAATACCCTCTGCCACGCACAATGCAATGGTTTTCAAAATGTGGATATAGATGTAGAACAGCTGTGGAAATGGAAGAAGTATGAACTTAACCACCCCTGGGAGCCCATCGTAACTCAGGTTACATGCGCATCTTGCGATGCCAACGTGGTCGTCTGCCAGATTGTTGTGTTCACTAGATACCCAGGTCCAGACGTACTTCCATTAACTAACTTCACAACTCACTGGCTGTAAATAAGGGCTGCGTAATTTTAGACCGCAGATTGGCCCTGCTTACTTTCACGGTATGTGAAAATAGGAACATTAGCACCGAGACATCAAGCTCACGAATTAAATCTTATTACTACGTGCTAAATATGCTCTCCAAGGCGACAGTAAAACTGTAACTGCGTGGAATCAATAAACAATTGCCATCTCTGTAAAATAAGAGCTATATTATCGGGAAGTAGTCGTGTATGACTGCTTTACCGCATGTTAGAGCACAAAACAAATTAATCATAGCGTATAACAATGCCTAATAATTCATTACCGTACTGCTTGGTTGCAACAGAGTAGCACAGACTGGAGAGCGGAAGAAACTGCAACAGGTCTACTGTTCCGACAGAACGATGGAAGACGAAGTCGAGGACTGAAGAGAAAAATGCGAAGATATGTTTGTCTTATTTCTTGAGTGCTTGTTTTTCTATCGTTGAATCCTTGCTGTCGCTACGTACACACAAGAAAAACTCATCACGAATAATTATCTGTATGGGACGGAAATCGGTAGATGTTATGTAGATATACAGATATACAAATGTATACAATTTCAGAAAATTTGGATGATTTATTTAAGACGAAGAGTTTCACAAATTCAGCAAGTCATGAATGCTTTGGTCCGCCTCTTGCCTTTATTCCAGCAATTATTCAGCTTGGCACAGATTGATAGGGTGGATGAATGCTCTCCTGAGGGATACCAGGCAAAGATCTGTCCAATTGGCGTCCTAGATCGTCAAAATTCGGAGCTGCTTGTAAGGCTCTGTCCATAACTCTCCAAACATTCTCAATTGCGGAGAAATCCGGCGACCTTCCTGACCAAGGTACAGGGGCAAGCACGAAGACAAGCAGTAGAAACTCTCGCCGTTTGGGGGCGACAATTACCTTCTTGAAATTTAAGCCCAAGATTGCTTGTCATGAAGGGAAACAAAACAGGGTGGAGAATATCGTCGACGTACAGGTACGATGTAAGGGTGCTGCGGATGTCAACCAAACGGGTCAGACTATGAAATGAAATGTCACCGCAGACATCAACTTTCAGACTGGTATCCCACTGCTGTCCGGGGACCTCCAGTCATGTCTTTGCTGGTCATCGGGGCTCAGTTTGAAGCGGGACTAATCACTGGAAGACAATTCTGGTGCATTCAGTGAGATTCCAGGCCAAATGTGCCCGACGCCCCTGCAAACCTGCTTGTTAGTGAACAGATCTGTGGTGTGCGTACTGTAAGACCTTCAGTACACACACCATCAGATTATTTGACTCGTCGCTCTAACGAAGTGGGCGAGTGTCAGCACTATGTCTCGTGGTCTTATCGTGGCGCGTTTATCTTCTGCCGTTAGGTCAGACGATAGAAATGCCACTTGCACGCTTAGAGTAGCAGATTGACGGTGACCAACTTTAAACAGAACCTGATTAATTTTCACACACATTTATTAAAATAATAACTAGGATAAAAATTACTTAACTTGGTTCTGGATGCTATTTACAATTGACAATCTGAAGTTCCTTTGGTATTGGTACGTTAATCTTATTCTCACATATCTCTGATACTTGACAAAAGTGTCTATACATTGATCTTCATATCTATGTACAGGAATATGGTAACCTTCTTAGGTGCAGACAAAAACTTAACTATAGACTGGTACAGACTATTGAAGACTGGTACAGACTGGTGCGGACAAATGCAGACTGACTAATCAGAGGAGGTCTGTACACTCGTTATAATACCTCGTGCGTTCATGTATCACTACGCGAATGTGATCCGCGAGGAGAAAAGGTTCTATGTTAGCAGCAATCTCATTGGCTGCGTTGCATATTAATACGCGGATCGGCGGAAGCAGAGTTTGGTCCGTCTCGATGGCAGCGCCATCTCGTAGTGCGGAGACGGAAGAGGGCAGCACCTGCGCTGTTGTGCTTAGCGGGTTGCGCTCTGGTGGGAAAGTTGTGTACGCGCTGACTACGCGGAACTATGTACACAACAAGAGGTCAATCATACTCGGCACAAGGGGCGTCTTAGCTGCCCTACTGTGAGCCACCTATTAATGGTCCTTGTGGTCGCTGAAGCACCAGTTGAACATCGGATCGATTATAATGATGAATACAGGGCACTGAGTGCGTCTCTGACGATTTCTCTGTCCTCTCGTTGTGTCGTCTCTCTAGGACGACCGCTTCCTTTTTGACGCCGTGTTCTGCCATTGTTCACCCATACCTGACAGCAACATAAAATAGTGGCATCGCTCCTGTTCAAATGTCGAGCGATTTGCCGATTCTCCAGTCGGCTTCTTTGAGCCCAACTACACGTCCTCTCTAAAATGATGACATCTGCGTGTACTTTTCACGCGCCTGTCTGTGAGGCATAGTTACTGTCAGATTGAGGACACGGAATAAAATTCACAAATACTTTGCCTTTGCATCGACATGTCCCATGTTTACCATCCTTGCTAGCTGTGCGGTGAAATTGTGCTGCAGCGTCAAACGTTCATCCATCGGTAGCCAAAATCTACAGTTTTACATTTGCTGTGGATACCTATATGAATATCAATTTGTGACTAGGTTTCATAACCCCTCCGCGCTAAGTCTATTATTTATCTTAGAGTGTACTTCAAATTGTGAATGAGTTTTTATACTGTGGGGTTTAGGCGCTGAATTTGAGTCCTGTTGCATTACTACCTCATAGAAGAAGCGGAAGGAGGGTTGGTTTTTGTAGAATGTTTTGAAAAGTTCTGTGTGTACCCTGTACAACCATAAACTTGTTCTTATACTCAGACATGAGACTACGCGTTTTCATTGCAAGTTGAATTCTATAGTTGAAGCATTGCTAGCTGTCTGGAATGCAAGGGCCGCCGGGAGTGGCCGAGCAGTTCTAGGCGCTTCAGTCTGGAACAGCGCGAGCGCTACGGTCGCAGGTTCTAATCCTGCCTCGGGAATGGATGTGTGTGATGTCCTTAAGTTAGTTAGGTTTAAGTAGTTCTAAGTCTAGAGGACTGACGATCTCAGATGTCAAGTCCCACAGAGCTCAGAGCCCATTGAGCCATTTTGCAATGCGCGGCAATTGTCTGTGTAAGCTATGATCCCAGACAGTGGCCACCATAGGTCACTAATGAGCCTTTCAAACACATTTACTTTTTTTCGTAGAGGGAATCTAATACTCCTTAAAGTGACAGCTTTATAAGATAAGTAAGTAAATGAGCACTACCCCAAAACTAAACGGCATCCTTGAATAAAAGTACAGCCCCAGCTTCCTACACGTTGCAAAACAGTTCCTTTTGTAGATATGTAGGTTCTGAAGAATTCCATAAAGAGCTGACTACTTTTCAAGGGAGTAAGAGAAATAATTACTCTCTGATTTGACATTTTTCTATCAGCACCTGAATGTTCACTACAATGGTAACCACCATGTTGTACTCATGTTTATCGTCATTATAATCGAGTCTACTTTACCGTCGGGCTTTAGCACACTTCACAAATAATCTCACTCTTTCTTCTTCTCATCTGACCGGGTCAAGATTTTCCAGTCGCCTAGGGCCCAACAGATATGGTCACGAGCCCAGGAGAGGTGCTTCAGGCGTTGTCGTGCTGTTAGCAAAGGCACTCGTTACCCTCGTCTACTGCCAAAGCCCGATAACGCTAGATTTTTCTGCACTGTCCTAAAGGACGTCGTAGTGGACGTCGTAAGTTCCAGATTGATTTCTGTGATTACTTCACAAAGTTGCTGCTTATCTGTTATCACTGACAACTGTACGCGAGAGCAATTGTTCCCGGTCGTCAAATGAAGGCCGTTGGCCGCTCCGTTGTCCGTGGTGAAACGTAACGCCTGAAATTTGGTACTTTTTTGTACACTCTTCACGCTGTGGCTCTCTGAATATTGAATTCCCAGACGATTGCCGTAATGGAATGTCCCATGCGTCTAGCTCCAGCTACCATTCCGCATTCAAAGTCTGTTAATTCCCTTCGCGTGGCCATAATCACGTCGGAAACCTTTCCACGCGAATCACATGATTGCGAATGACAGCTCCGCCAATTCACTGCCCTTTTATGCCTTGTGTGTGCGGTACTATCGCACATATCGCTGTCCCATGGCTTTTTTTTTTACCTCAGTGTAATTCGGTATTCACTCAGTGTTAAATGCACTTCGCTACTGTTTTATTTATTTAAGGTGGAAACCGACAAGCATTGAATAATTTTATGGAACGTCATCGTTTTTCTTTGTATTTTTATTGAAAATATAATATTAAGTTTTTAACTTCGTCTGGTGTTTTGATTACAGTAGTATTTTGATTCCACTTACTTTTTCAGTTCATATAACTTGTTTACTGTTTATTATTACAGAAATGTATACTGAATATCGTAAGTTTAATCAGTGTTTGCCTGGCCAAAACTTAGATGGATGGGGCTGTTATTAGGACAGCAGAGCCAAACTTTGTAGTTAGGATCGTACACTACATCTACATCTACATACATACTCCGCAATCCACCATACGGTGCATGGCGGAGGCTACCTCGTACCACAACTAGCATCTTCTCTCCCTGTTCCACTCCCAAACAGAACGAGGAAAAATGACTGTCTATATGCCTATGTACTTGCCCTAATTTCTCTTATCTTTGTGGTCTTTCCGCGAAATATAAGTTGGCGGCAGTAAAATTGTACTGCAGTCAGCCTAAAATACTGGTTCTCTAAATTTCCTCTAAATTCACGAAAAGAACGCCTCCTTTCCTCCAGAGACTCCTACCAGAGTTCCTGAAGCATTTCCGTAACACTCGCGAGATGATCAAACCTACCAGTAACAAATCTAGCAGCCCGCCTCTGAATTGCTTCTATGTCCTCCCTCAAACCGACCTGATAGGAGTCCTAAACGCTCGAGCAGTACTCAAGAATAGATCGTATTAGTGTTTTATAAGCGGTCTCTTTTTCAGACGAACCACATATTCCCAAAATTATACCAATGAACCGAAGACGACTATCCGCCTTCCCCACAATTGCCATTACATGCTTGTCCCACTTCATATCGCTCTGCAATGTTACGCCCAAATATTTAATCGACGTGACTGTGTCAAGCGCTACACTATTAATGGAGTATTCAAACATTACGGGATTCTTTTTCCTATTCATCTGCATTAATTTACATTTATCTATATTTAGAGTTAGCTGCCATTCCTTACACCAGTCACAAATCCTGTCCAAGTCATCTTGTATCCTCCTACAGTCACTCAACGACTACACCTTCCCTATACCACAGCTTCATCAGCAAACAGCCGCGCGTTGAAATCCACCCTATCCAAAAGATCATTTATGTAGATAGAAAACAACAGCGGACCTACCACACTTCCCTGGGGCACTCCAGATGGTACCCTCATCTCCGATGAACACTCACTATCGAGGACAACGTACTGGGTTCTATTACTTAAGAAGTCTTCGAGCCACTCACATATTTGGGAACCAATCCTATATGCTCGTACCTTAGTTAGGAATCTGCAGTGGGGCATCGAGTCAAACGCTTTCCGGAAGTCAAGGAATATGGCACCTGTCTGATACCCTTCATCCATGGTTCGCAAGTTATCATGTGGAAAAAAGGGCGAGTTGCGTTTCGCAGGAGCGATGCTTTCTAAAGCCGTGCTGATGCATGGACAGCAACTTCTCTGTCTCAAGGAAATTCATTATATTCGAACTGAGAATATATTCCAAAATCCTGCAACAAACCGACTGGCCAGGACGTCAACAGAATTAGTACTACTTTGAGAATACAGACGCAAATTGTCGTAATTATTTTCTCAACAAGGTGGAGTCGGTTTTCAGTTCTGCGTATTTCTCCGAATAACTGCGAGAGAGAATTTGTCTACATTTATGATTTCTTGTCTCGCAAGCTAAACAAGCCTGTGACCATTCATACCACGCTACTTCATAAGTAACACATGTATTCTATTGGTCCGACCTCATACGGATCCCATGCTTGAGGGATATTCGAGTGTCGCCCATACAAGTGTTTCGTACGCAATTTCTTTTGTGGAAAAACTACAGTTACCCAGTATCCCACCAATGAGTCATTGCTTGCCATTTGCTTTACGTACAACTGAGACTGTGGGATCGTTCCACTTCAAATTTCCATACCCTGTTACCCGCAACTATTCTCATGATATAAAAGACTGTGATTGATTAATCCTGTAGTCAAGGGAAATCACGTTTTATGTTTCGTGAATGAAAAATTTTGCATTTCTCTACGTTAAGAGCTAATTAATATTGACACGAGGGTGATATTTTCAAGAGGCCTCGCTGGATATTATTGCAGGTTTTTAACGGATGTAATTCCCTTATCGGTAAGCGCTTCGTTTTCGTAAGCCCTGAAATTACAACTAATACTATTCGCTAAGTCATTACTGTATATCATGAACAGCAATAGTCCTAATACAGGGCCGGCCGGTGTGGCCGAGCGGTTCTAGGCGCTTCAGCCTGGAACCGCGCGACCGCTACGGCCGCAAGTTCGAATCCTGCCTCGGGCATGGACGTGTGCGATGTCCTTAGCTTAGTTAGGTTTAAGTAGTTCTAAGTTCTAGGGGACTGATGACCTCAGATGTTAAGTCCTATAGTGCTCAGAGCCATTTTAACCATTTTTAGTCCTAATACCTTTCCCTGGAGCACACCGCGTATCACTTCAGTGTCTGTAGATGACTCTCTATTCGGGATACCGTACTGTGCCCTGCCTGTCAATATACTTCGAACTATTCACAAATCCAGTTAGATATCCGATATGAATGTATTTTCTTTAGTAGCGTTGATGTGATACTGAATGAAGGCGCTTTCGAAAATATAGAAATGCTGAATAAATTTGGGTTCTTCTTCTCACGTCACTGAGGACTTTATAGGGGAATAACAAGTTGACGTAAAGGTCATCTGCAACTTGTAGAGAAATAAACCTGCAGCTGTAAGAGTCGAAGGACTTGCAAGTGAAGCAAATGTAACCCCATTTTGGGCTCAGGAGCGTGAGACAGTTCCTGGTCGACGAAATGTAATAATACTTTACCAACAGCAGTTTTTTGATATTGTCTTATTGTTGTTGTTGTTGTTGTTGTTGTTGTGGTCTTCAGTCCTGAGACTGGTTTGATGCAGCTCTCCATGCTACTCTATCCTGTGCAAGCTTCTTCATCTCCCAGTACCTACTGCAACCTACATCCTTCTGAATCTGCTTAGTGTATTCATCTCTTGGTCTCACTCTACGATTTTTACCCTCCACGCTGCCCTCCAATGCTAAATTTGTGATCCCTTGATGCCTCAAAACATGTCCTACCGACCGATCCCTTCTTCTAGTCAAGTTGTGCCACAAACTTCTCCCCAATCCTATTCAATACCGCCTCATTAGTTACGTGGTCTACCCACCTTATCTTCAGCATTCTTCTGTAGCACCACATTTCGAAAGCTTCTATTCTCTTCTTGTCCAAACTGCTTATCGTCCATGTTTCACTTCCATACATGGCTACACTCCATACAAATACTTTCAGAAACGACTTCCTGACACTTAAATCTATACTCGATGTTAACAAATTCCTTTTCTTCAGAAACGATTTCCTTGCCATTGCCAGTCTACATTTTATATCCTCTCTACTTCGACCATCATCAGTTATTTTACTCCCTAAATAGCAAAACTCCTTTACTACTTTAAGTGTCTCATTTCCTAATCTAATCCCCTCAGCATCACCCGATTTAATTTGACTACATTCCATTATCCTCGTTTTGCTTTTGTTGATGTTCATCTTATATCCTCCTTTCAAGACACTGTCCATTCCGTTCAACTGCTCTTCCAAGTCCTTTGCTGTCTCTGACAGAATTACAATGTCATCAGCGAACCTCAAAGTTTTTATTTCTTCTCCATGGACTTTAATACCTACTCCGAATTTTTCTTTTGTTTCCTTTACTGCTTGCTCAATATACAGATTGAATAACATCGGGGAGAGGCTACAACCCTGTCTCACTCCCTTCCCAACCACTGCTTCCCTTTCATGCCCCTCGACTCTTATAACTGCCATCTGGTTTCTGTACAAATTGTAAATAGCCTTTCGCTCCCTGTATTTCACCCCTGCCACCTTCAGAATTTGAAAGAGAGTATTCCAGTTAACGTTGTCAAAAGCTTTCTCTAAGTCTACAAATGCTAGAAACGTAGGTTTGCTTTTTCTTAATCTTTCTTCTAAGATAAGTCGTAAGGTTAGTATTGCCTCACGTGTTCCAACATTTCTGCGGAATCCAAACTGATCTTCCCCGAGGTCCGCTTCTACCAGTTTATCCATTCGTCTGTAAAGAATTCGCGTTAGTATTTTGCAGCTGTGACTTATTAAACTGACAGTTCGGTAATTTTCACATCTGTCAACACCTGCTTTCTTTGGGATTGGAATTATTAAATTCTTCTTGAAGTCTGTGGGTATTTCGCCTGTCTCATACATCTTGCTCACCAGATGGTAGAGTTTTGTCATGACTGGCTCTCCCAAGGCCATCAGTAGTTCTAATGGAATGTTGTCTACTCCCGGGGCCTTGTTTCGACTCAGGTCTTTCAGTGCTCTGTCAAACTCTTCACGCAGTATCTTATCTCCCATTTCATCTTCATCTACATCCTCTTCCATTTCCATAATATTGTCCTCAAGTACATCGCCCTTGTATAAACCCTCTATATACTCCTTCCACCTTTCTGCCTTCCCTTCTTTGCTTAGAACAGGGTTTCCATCCGAGCTCTTGATATTCATACAAGTGGTTCTCTTCTCTCCGAAGGTCTCTTTAATTTTCCTGTAGGCAGTATCTATCTTACCCCTAGTGAGACAAGCCTCTACATCCTTACATTTTTCCTCTAGCCATCCCTGCTTAGCCATTTTGGACTTCCTGTCGATCTCATTTTTGAGACGCTTGTATTCCTTTTTGCCTGCTTCATTTACTGCATTTTTATATTTTCTCCTTTCATCAATTAAATTCAGTATTTCTTCTGTTACCCAAGGGTTTCTATTAGCCCTCGTCTTTTTACCTACTTGATCCTCTGCTGCCTTCACTACTTCATCCCTCAGAGCTACCCATTCTTCTTCTACTGTATTTCTTTCCCCCATTCCTGTCAATTGTTCCCTTATGCTGTCCCTGAAACTCTCTACAACCTCTGGTTCGTTCAGTTTATCCAGGTCCCATCTCCTTAAATTCCCACGTTTTTGCAGTTTCTTCAGTTTCAATCTGCAGTTCATAACCAATAGATTGTGGTCAGAATCCACATCTGCCCCTGGAAATGTCTTACAATTTAAAACCTGGTTCCTAAATCTCTGTCTTACCATTATATAATCTATCTGATACCTTTTACTATCTCCAGGATTCTTCCAGCTATACAACCTTCTTTCATGATTCTTGAACCAAGTGTTAGCTATGATTAAGTTATGCTCTGTGCAAAATTCTACAAGGCGGCTTCCTCTTTCATTTCTTCCCCCCAATCCATATTCACCTACTATGTTTCCTTCTCTCCCTTTTCCTACTGACGAATTCCAGTCACCCATGACTATTAAATTTTCGTATCCCTTCACTATCTGAATATTTTCTTTTATTTCGTCATACATTTCATCAATTTCTTCATCATCTGCAGAGCTAGTTGGCATATAAACTTGTACTACTGTAGTAGGCATGGGCTTTGTGTCTATCTTGGCCACAATAATGCGTTCACTATGCTGTTTGTAGTAGCTAACCCGCACTCCTATTCCTTTATTCATTATTAAACCTACTCCTGCATTACCCCTATTTGATTTTGTATTTATAACCCTGTAATCACCTGACCAAAAGTCTTGTTCCTCCTGCCACCGAACTTCACTAATTCCCACTATATCTAACTTTAACCTATCCATTTCCCTTTTTAAATTTTCTAACCTACCTGCCCGATTAAGGGATCTGACATTCCACGCTCCGATCCGTAGAATGCCAGTTTTCTTTCTCCTGATAACGACGTCCTCTTGAGTAGTCCCCGCCCGGAGATCCGAATGGGGGACTATTTTACCTCCGGAATATTTTACCCAAGAGGACGCCATCATCATTTAATCATACAGTAAAGCTGCATGTCCTCGGGAAAAATTATGGCTGTAGTTTCCCCTTGCTTTCAGCCGTTCGCAGTACCAGCACAGCAAGGCCGTTTTGGTTAATGTTACAAGGCCAGATCAGTCAATCATCCAGACTGTTGCCCCTGCAACTACTGAAAAGGCTGCTGCCCCTCTTCAGGAACAACATGTTTGTCTGGCCTCTCAACAGATACCCCTCCGTTGTGGTTGCACCTACGGTACGGCCATCTGTATCGCTGAGGCACGCAAGCCTCCCCACCAACGGCAAGGTCCATGGTTCATGGGGGGATTGTTTTATTAGGCATCCAATTTCGATGCTCCAATCATGTCATCTTCAGGCCTGTCTCATGAGCGACACCAGATACCAATTTCATAAATATAAATATGCTCATGATGTTCGGATGTCTATGGAACCAGATGCAAATATTGGTGCCTTGTCTTAGACATGAACGAGTGGTAGTTGGTGTCATTCACGCAACAGATCTGAAGATGACGTGATTGGAGGGTCGAAACCGCTTGCCTAATGAAACAATATCTAAATAACGGCTGTTGGGGCAGTATTTGAACGTGAAGTAGTTGTTGAGGAGTAGTGAGACAGGGCTTTTTCCCACATTTTCGTTAATCTGTTCAAAATGATAATGGTAGGTAGTCGAATTAAATCAGTTGATGCTGATAGATTAAGATATGAAACACTAATAGTAGTTTTGCTATTTGGGCAGCAAAATAACTAATGATGACCGAAGTAGAGAGGATATAAAATGTAGACTAGGAACGAAAAGCATTTAGAAAAACAGGAATTTCTTAATACAGAATGTAAATTTTAATGTTAGGTTCTACTGACGATATTTTTCTGAAGTATAGCCTTGTGCGGAAGTGTAATGTAGACATACGGTGCTACAGGAGAATAACACTGGAGAAATTACTGAATATCCTTGGTGAGAAAATAAATTTGTAGCACAACATGAATTAAAGAGGGGATCTGCTGATATGATACATCATGACACATCAAGAAACAGTCAGTTTGGTAGTAGGGGTAAGCATAGTGGTAAACTATGTAGAGGGAGACGAAGGCTTGATTAAATTAAGGAGGTCCAAATGGTTGTAGGATGTCTAGACGTAAAGAGACACAGGACAGCCTAGCATGGACAGCTGAATCCAGTCAGTCTTCGGACCGAAAACAACAACAACAACAACAACAACAGCATGTTAAATAGTAATAGCTGACAACTGTTCTTGTGCTCTTCGCGTGGTAGCAGTTGTTGCTCAGCCAAGAGTACTGATGCTTTTTTTTCGCATTGGGAGAAAAAAAAAGAGCATCAGAAAGTAGTACAAATATAACATGATAAAATACTTTGAAGATGTCTGGTGAAAAAATACGTTAACATCATCTCTTAATAGGGAAATACATGACTGTTTCCATCAAGTCCATAATGGTGGAATACCTAAATGAAATCTTCTCAGTTTTCAAGCAGAGTTATTTCGAATAAAATTCCTGAAAAATATCTCTGCTAGCGTCTTCAGAAGGTAAAATAATTACAGTCAATCGTTTTACTACTTAAGACTACGGTGGAAATAGCTGCTGAGAACTTGAGAATTTATTTGGAATTATTCGGCTTGAATTTTGATAATTTATTCGTAACTGGTTGTTAAAGTCCATCAAATTATCGTACCGACTGCCGCTTTGCAAATATTTACAGCATACTGCAGTACTAACATCATTTAACTCTATGGTAAATACCACGTGTATTTGAACCCATTAATTCTTTGCTGGGAGGAATAGAAACAGGGGGCGGGATTTTGAGCGAATTGGTTCATCGATACGTACCATATTTTACCGATTTTAGTACGATATCATCACTAACGTTTTGTATACTGCTGTATATTATACATTCTGGAGTGAATATTACGAATTGTTCTGTGGAAACAACTATATTAAACTAATAAGTCCGCCGTTACATGTTTTCTCTCTGATTTAGGTAATTTAAACTTTTATCCGGAATTATTCCTCCATAGCGGACGTGAATCTTTTATTTGGTAGATATATTACTGATAAATTTAATAATTTAACACCCTAACAACGCACATACTTCAACGTTCGCTGTGTATCTAGTTAAAACTGCAAGGCACTGTACGTACTAACTCAGAATATTTTTGAAGTATATCTCTATACTGCTAGTATGAGGTTCCCACGGTCCAGCAAGGACAAATCTCTGTAGACTTTCAGACAATTTCATAGTCTCGTATATGCCGTGTTTTACGGCAGTAAGAATGGAATTTCTGTTGGGAATAGCAAGAGTCGTTCGCAGAATGTATCGTGTTCACATCGATGGTTACTAAAGTCCATCAGACGATGGTGACTACAATTAAAACTAAGAATGAAGGCGTCCTATTTTGTTTGTTTTCACTGAAGTCTCCTGACGGATTACAGCTTTGTGCCACGCATGGAGTCGCGTCCGTACTTTTTCCCTTAGCGACCATCGATGTACATTCACTCAGGAGGGACTTTCTCGGATTCTTCTGCTGGAAAATTATTGCTCATGTAGATCACAGATCCAGTTCTGAGCCGTATGCAAACTGAAAGAAGTAATCAATGTTCTTTAAGTTGTGCTTCAAAGATTAGATAAAATATATTTTCATACAAAGGCAAACCTGAGCTTCATCGATAAATTTTGGAGGTTTTTCAAGGATATTTTCTAAATACCGAGATGTGAAGTTCTCTTATATCAAAAACACAGAAAATATTATTCAGAAAATCTGAAATTTTGTTAATAGAGTTCGGATTCATCCTGCGTAAGTGCTTTCATTCGATTTTCTGTGGTAAATATATGAATTTCAGTCAGAATGTATCTCTTTACTTATTATACAGGCGAAGAGTGAAACGTACAGTATGGGAACAAAGCCGTTTAGAAATAGTGTTAAATATACGAAAATGGCAAGACTTCTGAGTACGACACGAAATTTTTTTACGGTATGGTGTTTACATCTTCATCAGATGGTTCAAATGGCTCTGAGCACTATGGGACTTAACTTCTGAGGTCATCAGTCCCCTAGAACTTAGAACTACTTAAACCTAACTAACCTAAGGACATCACACACATCCATGCCCGAGGCAGGATTCGAACCTGCTACCGTAGCGGTCGCGCGGTTCCAGACTGTAGCGCCTAGAACCGCTCGGCCACTCCGGCCGGCTACATCTTCATCAAAACCATCATAATCTTCATTATAATCATCGTCATGAGCATCATCTTAGTTGCGATCAGGATCGTAAGGAACATAATAATCATTGTAATTATGAGCTTAACCATGATTATCAGAAATGCGTTCATCATTACTATCATCACTGTGATCAACTTCAGTGTTACAACGATCGTCATTAGTTTTCAAGTGGTAGGCATTCTCTGCAGCTTTCGACTGTTGCGACATCGTTATTGCAATAGATTAACGCCAAATTTTTAAAATCAGATTAGAAGTCGTTAAATACAGTTTACCATGGAGGAAATAGTTATGAATATTCTTTGCGCAACAACTGACCATTACGTTATCCCGTAAGTAAAGCACATGGCCTATCTGTTTCACGGTTTTTTTACGCCATTCTAAATTCCAGGGGGTGGCATAGGTTCCTTTTGCGATACATCTAAGTACGAAAGTCACTTGACCTGGAGTACAAAATGAAGTACTGACTCCACAGATTCACACGGCTCTAAAACAAACTTGTCCGCACGCTGTACTCAATAATAGTGACTGCAAGATTCCAAAATTCGTGTTAAGTGACTGACATGCAAAGAACAATTCCTATTTGTAATGAATCATTAGATGAAAATTTACGTTGGTTGAGAATTTCAATAGTATTAACAACATGTCGGAAATGAGTCAACACCGTCACCTCACGAAAAGACCCAGTTATTTGCGATTAAGGCAGTCCAAAATATCATGATAGCTTGCTGCCACCTTTGTAAGTTGTCTCGAAAGAACCCCTGATTTCATCGAGGGACAGATGAAACGTATCATTCGCATTCAGAACTGTGAATGCTATTATCAGACGACAGATTTTACGCCTTCTTAAGACGACTATTCGTGAGTTTCAGTGTTCTTGGAGAGGAAGAAGGAAGGGTCTATTGTACGCATGTCTCCACCGAGTATCGGTACGAAAGAATTCCATTGCGAGCAGTCATTGGGGGTCTTAAAGCAACTCCAGCCTCACACCTCGTGGCCTTGTTGCTTGTTACGCTCTGCAGGCCCTGATCATGACTGACCTTCTGCAATCACGACGTGATCTCTTTGTGGACTGGCAGGTTTGCTACTTGTGTTAAACTTGAAGTACAGTACGCTATGACATATCAGTGAATTTCTCCACTCCCTCCCCAAGATGTATTTTGTACCCGCGAAGAAAAAAGGAAGAAAGATTGCACCTTAAACGCCCTTTGGTTGAAGTAATGCATTTGTGCAGTACACACAGAATGTAAACTCACTAATGGATTATAACCACCATGTGACCATGATTAAATCTGAGATTGGGCTTTCCCTTTCATACGGTTGAATTGACACCGCCGTGTCCTCTTAAATCGTTCTGGACAAAAATTTCTGGGTGTGTGACATGCGCGCCGCTCCGTTGAATGATGGACGATCGCGTAATTAATCTTTTCGTCTACGTCGGGCATTAAATTTATTTATGTTTAGAGGAAGCTGCAAGTCTTTGCATCAAGCTGCGACCATGCTCAAGTCCTTCTGCATACCGTAACAAGTTCCTAATGACGGCATCTCTCTGTACGTAACTGCGTCTTCCTTATGAATCTCAAGTCTACAGATTTATCTGGGAAGCGATATAAAGGGTGGGGCAAAGAAAAGTGGCCCGGAGAAGCGAGCTCCAGGATACAGAGAAACATAGCAGATGAAATGAAATACTGTACTAACCTGACTCTAGCAGATGTTGAACGTGAGCATCATTCATCTCTTGGTACTTTATGGCCTCGTCACCAAACTGCTGAAGGCAGATCGAAGCTGGACTGCTGGAATTTCTGCCATCTCATCCGAAATGTTCTGTTACAATTCTTGAAGACCATGCGGGTTGTTGCGACACACCTTATACTTGAGGGCTCCCAACACAAAGTAATTGTACATAGACAAATCCGTTGACCTGGATGGCCAGCTAGGCCCACGATCATACTGACTTCTGCTAACAACACCGTCAGGTGTGAAGCTTGTGTAAATGTGCTCCAAGATTCGGCCGGCGGTTTGGTCAGTTGCTCCACACTGATATAAGTAACTGCAGGTCTCTTCCTCCTCCGTTAATGCTGTCACAAATGGTATCCACTCGTCCTGGCCACTTCTATTTGCGCCACAATGTATATCCATAGAATATTACCAGCCTTATCACATCCAGATATACCAACGCTACCAGCCTTTCATTATCTTGACGCCTCTCAATTATAAACGATTTGACTGCTAGGAAGTTTTCATCTTACTGGAACACCAGTTCAGTTATTCGGTAAGCAAGTATTTATTTTAACAGGACCGTGTAATGTCTCTTGCAGCGGTCTCTCCGCGATATTTTCAGAAATTTTATAAAGTATATAACTGAGTACATATCTCGAAATATCTCTTCTTATCTTACCGATTCCTAAACTTTAATATACGATGATTATCAATGCAAAGTAGTTTCAAGCCCTATTATTCCTTGGAGCGTCCATTTACTCCATGGAGTAGCTTCTCTACTATCTATGTTTTCTCTTATGAAAAGAATGAGGGAGATCTTGTCGATTAGCCGTGAAAGAACGAGGATGTGTATGTATGTATTGTTGAGCTAGTCGCCATCTTGATCAGATTCTGTATGAGAAGGAATTTAATACATGAACTAAACTAAGTGTGTTCGCGTATTATTTAACTGATTATTATTGACAGTGTCTGCTTACTACGCTGTGTTGCACGGGATCAGTGGGGAACGTCTGATTTACACTGAACGAACCTGCCGTTTTGTATGCTCAAGATATCCAGTTACTTCAAATAAATTGGCTAACACGGTCTTACCAGCAGATCTCCGGTCTTCCCCATGTGATCACCGAAAATTAATAATTATTACAAATGTTTTCAGGAGATCGACTGACAATTTTCGTCGCACTCAGGCTTCGAAACTGCTTCACTGCCTTAAGGAATTTAAGTTAAGCTCAGTTTAATCAGGATAGAACAGTATTGAACTGTGTGAATGTGATAAGCCTGCTTTGTGAATAAAAATTCCCGTAATATACGCATGTTTTTTACTATCCTGATCAGTGAAGCTAAATCAGGCCGGTGTGAGAGAGGTTTTTAAATTTTTTGAATACCACAAAAAAAATATTAAAACCGTATGGAAGCCTTTCTCGAAGTCAAGGAAGGATCATCTCTCTCCAGATTCCACTCTTTCTTCAACACCCATGCTCATAAATTAACGATAATGCTGCTACATGGTGAAACAACTTTCTGGTGGCAGTTTGCGGGTTAAATCACCTCGGGTATGACCATGCAGTGCATTTGATCTGCGATCGTCGCACGGTGGCGCTGGCAGTAGCCCAAATACGCAGAGCTGTGTTGGTGCATGTCAGAGTACGGTGCAGCGAGTAAGTGTGCAGACGTTTTCAGACGTGCTAATGGTGACTGTGTGTTGAAAATGGCTCAAAGGGCACGTATTGATGACGTTATGAGGGGTAGAATACTAGGGCGACTGGAGGCTGGTCAAACACAGCAGGCCGTAGCACGGGCCCTCCGTGTGCCACAAAGTGTGATCTCAAGATTATGGCAACGATTCCAGCAGACAGGAAACGTGTCCAGGCGCTACAGTACGGGATGTCCACAGTGAACAACACCACAAGAAGACCTATATCTCACCATCAGTGCCTGCGGAAGGCCACGCAGTACTGCAGGTAGCCTTGCTCTGGACCTTACCGCAGCCACTGCAACAGTTGTCTCCAGACACACAGTCTACAGACGACTGAACAGACATGGTTTATTCGCCCGGAGACCTACAAGGTACATTCCACTGACCCCTGTTCACAGGAGAGCCCGTAAAGCCTGATGTCAAGAACACAGTACATGGTCATTGGAACAGTGGTCCCAGGTTATGTTCACGGACGAGTCCAGGTATGGTCTGAACAGTGATTCTCGCCGGGGAATCATCTGGCGTGAGCCAGGAACCAGACACCAACCCCTTAATGTCCTCGAGAGGGACCTGTATGGAGGTCGTGGTTACATGGTATGGGATGGGATTATGATTGGTGCACGTACACCCCTGAATGTGCTTGACAGAGGAACTGTAACAGGTCAGGTGTATCGGGACGTCATTTTCCACCAGTACGTTCGCCTTTTCAAGGGTGTATTGGGTCTCACCTTCCTCCTGATGGATGATAATGCACGGGCTCAGCCAACTGCCATCGTAGAGGAGTACATTGAAACAGAAGATATCAGGCGAATGGAGTGGCCTGCCTGTTCTCCAAACCTAAACCCCATCGAGCACGTCTGCGGTGCTCTTGTTCGACGTATCGCTACACGTCTTCAAACCACTAGGACACTTCAGGAGCTCCGTCAGGCACTGATGCAAGAATGGGAGGCTATACCCCAGCAGCTGCTTGACCACTTGATCCAGAGTATGCCAACTCGTTGCGCGATCTGTGTACGTTTGCATGGTGATCACATCCCATATTGAAGTTGGAGTACATGCGCAGGTAACAGTGGCGTTTTGTAGCATATGTGTTTCGGGACAGTTTTCTCAACTTATACCAATACCGTGGACTTACATATCTGTGTTGTGTGTGTGTTCTCTATGTGCCTATGCTATTAGCGCCAGTTTCGTGTAGTGTCACGTTGTGTGGCACCACATTCTGCAATTATCCATAATTTATGAGCATGAGTGTAGTTGGGATCTAATAACACTATCGTTTCTCATTGTGTCTATTTACTTGGCTTAGAGCTACGTCACATGGTGTTAGGTGGATGGCGCGTGCTGATGGGCGAGAAGTGACACGATATTATTCGAAATTTGAAAAGCTAATAATTACAGAGCTCTTCACGACACTGCGACGAGTGGGCAGCATGGGCAGAATTGTGCAGGTAACGGGAAAAAACAACAAGTTACCGCAGAGCGATGAATACGAGGTGGTGCGTGTGAAGGGGTGTAACCGGCGTATCGAGCGGTTGGTGCGGTGTGTGGGACCACGAGTATCAACAGCCGCCTGACATTCTGCTCGCCAAGCAGCGTGTGTTGCCGAGGAATAAACGAGGTGTCTGGCAGAGTGACATGCTTTCATTACTTCAAAAGAGTCGAATAACTGACATGAAAACTAACTCTGAACCCTCATGTAAACGACATCAAGAGTAACAAATTAATTTTATCCATCATATTAGATTTTGGTTTGAAAGCCTGCAAGTGTGTCAGTAATACAAAATAAGGCGAAAAATGCTTTATCTCCAAACGCAATTCTTTTTATGTTGTCATAAAACCCACGTAGAAAAAGCTATTCTTATGTGACGATGCAACCACAGATATGTACAGTGTTGTGGAACCTTTGTGCAAAATATTGTTGATCGTAACAAGAAAAAAAGCCGCTTCCTCCATCATCACAATCTCAGGATAACTTAGCCAGGAAATGACTTCAGGCCTCAATAATTTACTGTGAAAAACGTGTTTGAACGCAGCAACGTCCCATAGTGCTAAAACTCTTCTTTTTTTACTGCACCAATTTACAACTCAATATATGTTTTTCCGGAGCAGAAAAACTTTTTCCCGACGAAAAGAAATTAAAATTTGAAATCACAAGTAACTCTAAAACTTCGTAATGTTCATCCACGCAACGGATCCCAATTTAAACTTTTTGTTAAAGATGGAGGACAGCCACTACTACTACTACTACTACTACTACTTCTCTCTCTCTCTCTCTCTCTCTCTCTCTCTCTCTCTCTCTCTCACACACACACACACACACACACACGCACTACTTAAACCTAACTAATCTAAGGACATCACACACACCCATGCCCGAGGCAGGATTCGAACCTGCGACGGTAGCAGTCGCGCGGTTCCGGACTGAAGCGCCTAGAACCGCTTGGCCACCGCGGCCGGCTAAACGTTAGGAATAGTTACTTCGCCGAACATTGAATTAGTGCCCTTGTAACACTACAACTGACGGTCGTATATATTATATAAATATGTTCATTGTTTAACGTTACAATTAACTTCATTAGTGAATTTTAAGGGTAGTATACAATGCATTAAGAGTTCCCTGTATTTGCACTGTACATTGCTTGTTTCATAAAATCACTTTGTTAGGAATATGTAGGGCCTGTGCTTCAGAGCTGTTAGAACTCCCAAGGTATTCTGAAGGCTGCTATATCTACTTGTAAATATTTGTACCGAGTAGGTCGGCTTGCTATATAGGGTGATTCTTGCTAACGTCTAAAGAACCCCGAAGCGTCGTAGATGACACTGAGACAATTATTTTAATATAAGACACAGGCGGCCGAAAATGTCGGGAATACCCTGAAGTGGATGACAAACGTTGAAATGTGACGTCACCAGGTGACGTATCACGCCGTACGCGCAGCGGCTGAGCTTGTCGATCCTACCATCGCTGGCAGGGGCAGTGCTACACGTCGCTCCGCTAGGCTACTCTTTTATCGAACACTTTTCGAAATGTTATCTGTTGTAAACGTAGAAGTTGCATTATTGTCCTTGCTGTAACCAAACAAAAGCTGTACTTATTTTGTGCCTCTTTCCTTTTGTCCTTTTTTTATTTTGTTTAGAGCTTTTATTGAGTAAAGAAAACGTACGGGATTTACTGGTAGCAAAGCGATTCGTAAGCTTATAACGCAATACGTTAGTTTTTTGTTGAACTGTACTGTACTTTGTAATAAACCAGCGGGTACCGCGAGACCGGTAAATGAAATTACAAATATATTTTCAATATAAACACATAATCGTCTAACCCAATGAAAAAAAAAATACTTCCTGCCACACAGAAGATTCGAACCCTGAGCCGATCGAGAGACGTGCATGTAGGCCAGGAGCCACATTGACAAGAACACAGGTTGTTTATTAATGAATATCGGGGTTTTAAGGCTTTATAATATTTATTACATTAAACTTACAGTTATAAATGATATGGGAAATGAAAGAGGAACTCAAACAGTTTTACCAAGAACCTTATAAATGTTCAATGTGAGCACCATTTGTCACACGGCAAACATCAAGTCTGCTGATTCAATCGAGTTTCTTAATTCAGGGAGGTCTGCTGGTAGCGGTGGCACGTACACACGACCCTTGATGAAGCCCCAAAGGAAAAAATCCCATAGCGTTAGGTCAAGTGAACATGGAGGCCATGCAAAGCAAGCCTCGACATTTGGCCCCTTGCGGCCTATCCAGTGCATGGGTACAGTGAAGTTCAACCAATCTAGCGGATTTCGGCGGAAACATTGCGCGCTACGCATGCGCACTGGTGCCAAACACAACTGTTTGAGCTGCTCTTTCACTTTACATATCATTTATATACTGTAAGTTTAATATAATAAATATTATAAAGCGTTAAAACCCCGATACTCATTTATAAACACCCTGAACTTGACTTGGGTTGGGATGATCAGTTGCGGCAACGTACGTCAACTGCTGAAGTCACATGTCCATTTTCCATACAGTTTTCGGGCATTTCCCTACATTTGTGGTCCCCAGGTGTCTTATATTAAATTACTCGTCTCAGCGTCATCTGCATCGCTTCGGAGGTTTTTAAGCGATCGTAAGAATCGCCCTACACGAAGAGTATCCCAAGGATGGTGCTTAACTCCGGAACCACGAGGATGCTACGGTCGCAGGTTCGAATCCTGCCTCGGGCATGGATATATGTGATGTCCTTAGGTTTAAGTAGTTCTAAGTCTAGGGGACTGATGACCTCCGATGTTAAGTCCCATAGTGCTCAGAGCCAGTTTTTGATGGTGCTTACCTGTATGAGCAGAGCGGTGAGTGCGCACGCGCAGCTGGCCGTGGAAACACCGAGTCCGGACAGGAAGAGCGACTGCTTCAGCCGCGAGCAGTAGCGCCGGTACAGGTCCTCCAGCTCCATCTGGAACACGAGGGCATTCCTAACATTTGCACACGTTCTGGAAACATAGTCTTCTCTGAAATAGCGCCAGTCAATCTTTCACTCTGTGATTACGAAATCAACTCAAAATCGTAAGCCACAGTGGCACTTCAAAAAGGATTTTGCTTTTTATGGACGCTGCAACAACTCCAGCCGTCATTACCTCTGAAAACATAATGATAGGAGCTAATTCTAACAAACATTGCTTCCAGATGCTACAGCTGGACTTACGCACTCCAGGCATATGGGACGGAGGGTCTGTGCACCCGCCTTGCGCCCTCTATAGTCCTGTCTCCTGGGAAGAAGCTACCGCACTGTCGCAGGTCTGCTGTTATCGCTTCCCTTGACTGTAACGAGGATCGCTACGAATTTCCTACATCGCTTGACTACTAGCGATGGATATTTTTGTAGGGATGGCACGATATGTTTAACTTCCCACAAAAACAATCGTGGTGGAATGTGTACACCCTCAGTCTCAGGCGCTTTTAAATATAATGACACGTAGTCGAAGTAGAATAAAACACACTCTCGCAGAACCTACATCTTTCTCGATGCACGTTCACCCTGAGAGTAACGCCACACCTTGTTGTGTGGTCGTTCTGGAGACTCTATTCTCAAAAAGTAGCCAATCAGAGGCCGGAACAGACACCTCTTTCTTATGAGGTCTTGCTCCGGACAGGCAGTGGGAAACGAGGAGACGTATATCATTACTTTCAAGTGAGTGACCACGCACCCGGCGCGGGTGAGGACTGTAAACATACCGCACCGTTCAGCTTATCCTATTTTTCACATCATAACCAGTTTCCATATACCTCATTATTTGGCTAGAATAACTGTTTCCAATAAACCAACACCATGTTTTCCATTTGGCAGATCTGAGCATAGAGCCGTGACTGTCGTTAAAATAGAAACACTTAGCCGGCCGCTGTGTCCGAGTGGTTCTAGGCGCTACAATCCGGAACCGCGCTCCTGCTACGGTCGCAGATTCGAAGCCTGCCTCGGGCACGGACGTGTGTGATGTCCTTAGGTTAGTTAGGTTTAAGTAGTTCTAAGTTCTAGGGGACTGATGATCTCAGATTTTAAGTCCCATAGTGCCTGGAGCCATCTGAATTTTGTCGTATTTCATGGTATACCATTAGCGTTGAGAGGCAAGGGCATCATATGCTGGTGCGCAGAGGAGTGGTTGGAAGTGATGGGAAATGAGTTGTTGTTGATAAAATCGGGTAGTAGGGTGTGGGGCACCTCCTCCTGGCCACGGATGCGGCCGGCTAGCGGGCCCTCCATTGTGCTGTCTAGATTTCAATATGGATCATATAAGGGGTGGCAAAAGTTTCCATTAGAAGGCTGTACAGTTCGGAATCGGAATGCAAATAAGGAAAATTGCCCTAAGTATTGAAACGAAGCTGTCATCCCACCGACGAACCAGGTTAACGATATCCATTTGGTAAAACACCGTGTTATGCAGCGTGGAGAAGTCCCAATTGCCTGCTGCACATCCTCACCGTACGGGAATGGTTGATCCTTCAGGGCCTTTTTCAAGGGACCGAGTTCACGATAATCGGTTGGGGAGAGATCAGGAATAGAGGGCGGGTGTTAGTGTGTCTCCCTCTTGAGTTGGCGTAACCCCTGCGTTAAGACATTTTGGACACGGGATTTGCGTAATCATGAAGTAGCGGCACTGCTTGGGAACTTGGCGCAGCATCCCACAACGGTGGTTACCGACAGACCTGCTGCCCCGTACAAATTATACATTCACAGATGAATGTCTAGCGGTGTCTGTCCTTCGGGAACCAAGGAAAGAATAACAGTACGTTGGCCCTGTTCCTACGCTTTTGATAATTACGTCGCCATAGTTCACGCATCCGCATAGACCGCACGCACGTCCACAGCGGCCGGTCGAAATACATCACATTGATCCCAAGTCTTTTTTGAGTACATTCCTTCTTGGCTCTCACAGCCGTTAATTCATTTCTCTGAATACCAATGTGATCTGGCACCCACTAGAATGACTCCTTATTTCCGAACTCCTGTAGATGGAAAAGACACCCATGAATGTTGTATATTGTGTTTAAGGCAGAACAAGGGCAAATAATTTTCTGTTAACGATGTAGTAGGTCATCAGATGAGCAGAAAGCATGGATGCGAATGATATTTAGGATATCTCTATAGCAACTGATTTACTCGGAGGGTGTGTAAAAGAATCAATCGAGTCGAACTGAAATCATTAAGCCCGACGTTTCCGACTCAATAATGCATCCGACGGAAAACGCTAGTGCAAATGGATGCTCTAAGTCTGTTTCTCTACTGGGTTATATTCGTTTTACTGATATGAAGCCATTCGGGGAGTCGGAGCAGATGAATTTTTCAACACGAATGCATCCAACTCCATGCTCTAATTACTGCATTTAACTTCGCGTGAGATTCAATGAATTATTTTAGCAAAAGAATCGTAAGGGCACATCCATAAAACAAAATGAAAATAAAAGTACTGACCTATTAAGACAGTTTCCTTGCCTGCGAATGTTCTCATGTAAATGGTAATCATCTTGCTGTAAATTATTTACACTACTGGCCATTAAAATTGCTACACAAAGAAGAAATGCAGATGATAAACGGGTATTCATTGGACAAATATACTATACTAGAACTGAAATGTGATTACATTTTCACGCAATTTGGGTGCATAGATCCTGAGGAATCAGTACCCAGAACAACCACATCTGGCCGTAATAACGGCCTTGATACGCCTGGGCATTGAGCCTAACAGAGCTTGGATGGCGTGTACAGGTACAGCTGTCCATGCAGCTTCAACACGATACCATAGTTCATCAAGAGTAGTGACTGGCGTATTGTGACGAGCCAGTTGTTCGGCCATCATCGACCAGACGTTTTCAGTTGGTGAGAGATCTGGAGAATGTGCTGGCCAGGGCAGCATTCGAACATTTTCTATATCCATAAAGGCCCGTACAGGACCTGCAACATGTGGTAGTGCATTATCCTGCTGAAATGTAGGGTTTCGCAGGGATCGAATGAAGGGTAGAGCCACGGGTCGTAACACATCTGAAATGTAACGTCCACTGCTCAAAGTGCTGTCAATGCGAACAAGAGGTGACCGAGACGTGTAACCAGTGGCACCCCATACCATCACGCTGGGTGATACGCCAGTATGGCGATGACGAATACAGGCTTCCAATGTGCGTTCACCGCGATGTCGCCAAACACGGATGCGACCATCATGATGCTGTTAACAGAACCTGGATTCATCCGAAAAAATGACGTTTTGCTAATCGTGCACCCAGGTTCGTCGTTGAGTACACCATCGCAGGCGCTCCTGTCTGTGATGCAGCGTCAAGGGTAACCGCAGCCACGGTCTGCGAGCTGATAGTCCATGCTGCTGCAAACGTCGTCGAACTGTTCGTGCAGATGGTTGTTGTCTTGCAAACGTCGCCATCTGTTGGCTCAGCGATCGAGACGTGGCTGCACGATCCGTTACAGCCGTGCGGATAAGATGCCTGTCATTTCGACTGCTAGTGATACGAGGCGGTTGGGATCCAGCACGGCGTTCCGTATTACCCTCCTGAACCCACCGGTTCCATATTCTGCTAACAGTCATTGGATCTCGACCAACGCGAGCAGCAATGTCGCGATGCGATGAACCGCAATCGCGGTAGGCTACAATCTGACCTTTATCAAAGTCGGAAACGTGATGGTACGCATTTCTCCTCCTTACAGGAGGCATCACAACAACGTTTCACCAGGCAACGCCGGTCAACTGTTGTTTGTGTAAGAGAAATCGTTTGGAAACGTTCCTCATGTCAGCACGTTGTAGGTGTCGCTACCGGCGCCAACATTGTGTGAATGCTCTGAAAAGCTAATCATTTGCATATCACAGCATCTTCTTCCTGTCGGTTAAATTTCGCGTCTGTTGCACGTCATCTTCGTGGTGTAGCATTTTTAATGGCCAGTAGTGTACTTAAAACCATATTGGTGTACTGTCACTCCTGTTTCTCAGCAAGTCAAAAAGAACTCTGGAACAAATTTCATGCACCCACGCAAATTTTTAAGCTTACAGCAATCTTCAGCTATGCTTCCAACCTCTGTGAATCTTTCTTGAATTCAGGCAAAGATCTGGATCCGGATCTCGGTTCTGCTCAATGCTCAAGGCAATGTATTTGTATTGAGAGGATCGTTTGGCTGTAAAAGATGAAAGAAGACGCCAAAATGCTATGACGTGCACGCGTATATACTTTTACTTTTTTATCCCTGGCTACAACCACTTACAGCAAAGCACTTTTGTCACAGCGTACGAGCTATCTGCGACCCATTTCATTTGGTTCCGAAACCTTGGGTTTCAGCTGATGTAGAATTTGAAGTTTTCTATAGTTCCCTATGACCTAGAAGTAGATAATCAAGTTACTTTTTGAGATGTAGGAAACGGCGGGTGTAACGCAATGGCTAAGTAGACCTCAGACAACGAATTCGTTTCTTAGAATAATTTTTCAGTGTGGAAAATGCCAAGTTTCACCGTGTTTCGGACCTAACGTTAAACCGTTAGTCCCTGTGAATGACTGCGTAAATGAAATCAAAAGTGGGATGGAAGGCAACGACATGCCACCTTCTCGTAAAGTTCACTTTTCAAATAAATTTGCACTAACTAGGACAATATGTCATAGAGGTATCCGTAGCAAAAAATGGTTCAAATGGCTCTGAGCACTAAGGGACTTAACTTCTGAGGCCATCAGTCCCCTAAACTTAGAACTACTTAAACCTAACTAACCTAAGGAAATCATCACACACATGCATGCCCGAGGCAGGATTCGAACCTGCGACCGTAGCGATCGCGGGGTTCCAGACTGTAGCGCCTCGAACCGCTCGGCCACGCCGGTCGGCTATCCGTAGCAGCTCGAAATGATACGTTCACAGTTATCTCGCAAGTGACTCCTTTACTAACCTATGTTCACTGAAACGAGTTTGCTTCCATTACTGTATAATTTCATCTCTGTCAGTTTTCGCTACTAATTGTCACACATCACCTGTAGATGCCAAGACCATTCCTCAAGTCAACTATAGACTTGAGACAAGCATCCTATTCTCGAAAGAAGTTAATTTTCAATACACCATTACCGATTAAAAGAAATAATTTTTTTGAACCTATTGTATTGCCGACTTGTATCCTGATGAAATCGCAACGTTCCTGATGAGTTGCCACCTGTAAGTTTTCATACTGTTTCAAAAGAGAGGATAAAGACATATTAAATATCCTCGTAAATACAGTACTAGCTACAGTATACATTGGGGCAAACATGGTTCAGTTATATCAGCCATTATTCGATTCATAAGGAAACGCTGCTGTACGGAAGTTCGACTTCCGGTGCCCCACAGATAACAAGTGTCTGGAGGCAGATGACAGTTTCGCTGGCCTATTCACGTAGGCCGACGCCGAGTACAGCCCCAGCCCTTTGACGCGGCGCCTGCGAGAAGTGACGCAGTTACAGCGTCGGCTGTGACAGGGAAGCGCCCTTCCGGCCCTTTGAACTCCCTTCTCCGTTCTCTTCTGTTTCTCCCGCCGGCGTCGCCGCTTATGAAGCCAGTCATATTTCACCAAAGTCAACGCGGCCGCTGACGTGTGCGTCGCTCAGGCTCATATCTGTTCTGCAGCGAGACCACGAGACCACAGCTTACGTCACGGAAGTGTATATTTAGCCTTTAGCCAACAGTTATGCGCTGATATAGCGGTACAGTGGTGGTGATTGAAGATCGTATCGCAAAGATGTTTATGAGAAACTGAGATCTGTTTGACGAGATGGGAGCAATGGTGCATAGGCAACAAGATGAACATAGCAGGTAATAAAACGACTCCATACTTCTAGAAAAAAACGTTCACATAGCAAAAATTCCGAATGATTAAGATCAAGACTTACATACATTAGCTTGTACACTTACGATGAAATGATGGACTAAAAGTGTTGTCAACAAACTTAGAGATACAGATATCAGAAAGAAATTTGTGCAAACTCCAATCAAATACGGCGGAAACTTTAACATGTTTACATGAACACGTTTTGTTCCATTCGTAATGAGTTTACATAGAAAACAGCGAGGAAGATTCATACCTAATTTAATCCTCACAATCACTGATTCTTACAGTTTTCACTTGGCGCTAAGGGATTTATCACAACACTCTGCCATCATAATGTTGATGGGTTGATTTCATATCAACCTGTCTAAATACTAGTCGTTTTTACGAGCATTAAAAGAACAATCTTAAGCGTTCCCTCTGTAATAATTACTCAAACGTACGTGAAGTTCAACAAATTGTTTCTCGACTAGAAAAATGCAATCATCTGTAAAGGATATCGCTGCAAATCTATTCATCCAGATACATCTCACCAGAAATAGTTCATAACTGTTCCAGAAAATTCTCAAAAATGATTGCATAGTATATATATGTGTGTGTGTGTGTGTGTGTGTGTGTGTGTGTGTGTGTGTGTGTGTGTGTATGTGGGTGGGTGGATGGGTGTGGTGTGTTCTGCCATCTTAAACACAATATCAACAACTGAAATGTTAGCTGTATTGACCAATTTAAAATTCCTATTAAATAAAAATTTATAAAGAAAACTTCAGAACAGCTGCATTTCAGTTGTACTTGTCTTTCTATGGGTTAGCCCAATCGTCGTTGTACTGGGTTACGGAGTAGCCTTGCAACTGATTTCTTAAGAGCGAAAGACTGCAAACTGAGACAGTCACAAAGAATATCATCTAGACATCAACTCCGGCGAGAAATTTTCTAAAATAATATAGAGTGTATCGTAGACTGACTACGGGAGGTACTCTATGTGTGTGGACGGAGGTACTTTCTCGTAGTTTCACACGTCCTCTTCTCTCTCTAGATGGTGTGAGCAAACGACAACTGCTTCCTCTCTTCAGCGTACTGAATGACTATCATTCGTCTTCCATACAGTTCGTATTGTTAATGGATAGATTAATTTGGTTCGTATTTACAGCTTCGACTTTACATAATTATCTTTTTGTGTTTGAATACGTTATTTTGTAGATATTCGCACTCCAACGGAATATTCTACCAAAGGAACTGTTGGCCCTTTGGTCATGAGGAAAGTGTGACGTCCAACTGTGTCTTCTTTATGCGCGTGACCAAACAATTTTTTAAAAGTCTGTCCGTATTTTAATGGAAAACTTTTAGATTTTAAAATTCTCTGTCATGAAAATATCCGCATGATTTTAAACTAGATTTATTAATACAGTAAATATATGAAATCTCTTAACCGAAAGGATACACGAATACATTTGACAATATTACTCCAATCTTACTATAGTCTGAAAATACATGTTTCAGATTGAAACTTAATACAAAAGTTTAAAGATCGTACGCCGATGTCCTTCTCTAGAAGAGATTTCGGAAGCCGTTATCGAGTCATTCGACGGATGAACGGAGATGGTGTCTTCGGTGGAATAATATAGGTGCTCATCAAGAGACCTTGCTTATTGAGAAGCTGGATGAATACCTTAAAAGCCTGTTAACAAAAACTATAAAAATATTTCGACATTTCACTTTCTCTCTTTTTCCTTCTCTCTCTCCCCCTCTAGTGCTGTTTCTTACCACGTTTTGGCAGCAAGACTGTAAAACCTGCTTAACAGCGTGGATGATAGAAAATCGCCATAGGAAACTACATGCAACTTTTAAATCCTAATCAATTTGCAAGGCAGAGCGATTAAGCGCAGCGATTACACGATGGGCTCACATTCGGAAAGATGGCTGTCCTAGGCTTTCCGAAACTGCTTAAGTAAAATTCCGGGAAGATTTCTTTAAGAAGCACAAGATGGGTTTATTCCCACCCCTTACGAAATCCAAGCTTGCGCGCAGTCTCTGATGACCTTCTCGTTGACGAACAATTATCCTTCATCTTGTGTCCTTTCTTTCATTTTGCTTTGCACTCTAAGGTTAAAAAAAACTCACCAAAAAATCAGTTTTATTTATAAAGGCTTCGAGGAAATTTTTCTTCCAGAGCGTCCGCGCTTTTCGTCGTTCCCGTTGTGTAAAGTAACTGCGGTTAGGAGTCCTTGCTCGGTACTCATGAGGACCAATACGATTTTCTCAGTATAGGTGTTAAATTAAGGAGTAAATCACGGAACATAGTGTGGAATGAGGGTAGAACAAAGTTAAAATTTTCAGTAGGGAGTTATTTGTCATCCATTGTATTTAACTAGTCTCTCACGTACTACTGTCATTGGGAATAATGTCGAATCGAAGCTCCAATAACCTTAGTGCGTGGCGAAGCCCTCGCCCTCTTCCTGAGTGGATTTTCTTCTTACCAGCGTGTCATTGTGCGATAAATATTATTCCGCAAAGTACGATAAACGTGAAAAATGTGACTTACCGGCAGGGTAAGAACACCACACTGCTGTCCTGAATGTCTTAGTTTCATCTGAGAACGTGGACACCCAATTCTGCGAAGAAGTTCATGGGAGAAACAACTTAAGCAGTTTGACGATAATTTTTATTGAAGTAATCATTAGTTGAACGTGTCGTGTACGAGACGTCCGTGAAGTAATACCGACTAATATGACTCAAATGGCTCTGAGCACTATGGGACTTAACATCTGTGGTCATCAGTCCCCTAGAACTTAGAACTACTTAAACCTAACTAACCTAATGACATCAGACACATCCATGCCCGAGGCATGATTCGAACCTGCGACCGTAGCGGTCACGCGGTTCCATACTGAACCGCCTAGATCCGCACGGCCACAACGGCCGGCAATACCGACTAATAACTTTGTATTATTTAAACGTTCGAATAAATGCTAAACAAGGGTTCTAATAGGCCGCCTAAGAGTCAATGAAACGCTTGATACCCGTCACATCAATACAGACCACACCTATCGGATACGCAGAGCCGGTTTAAGACCCAAGTGACACAAGGCACCGCTTGGGGCGCCAAGCTAAGTGAGCCACTCAAGTGCAAAATTTGTACGAGGTGCATTCAAGTTCTAAGGCCTCCGATTTTTTTTCTAATTAACCACTCACCCGAAATCGATGAAACTGGCGTTACTTCTCGACGTAATCGCCCTGCAGACGTACACATTTTTCACAACGCTGACGCCATGATTCCATGGCAGCGGCGAAGGCTTCTTTAGGAGTCTTTTGACCACTGGAAAATCGCTGAGGCAATAGCAGCATGGCTGGTGAATGTGCGGCCACAGAGAGTGTCTTTCATTGTTGGACAAAGCCAAAAGTCACTTGGAGCCAGGTCAGGTGAGTAGGGAGCATGAGGAATCACTTCAAAGTTGTTATCACGAAGAAACTGTTGCGTAAAGTTAGCTCGATGTGCGGGTGCGTTGTCTTGGTGAAACAGCACACGCGCAGCTCTTCCCAGACGTTTTTGTTGCAGTGCAGGAAGGAATTTGTTCTTCAAAACATTTTCGTAGGATGCACCTGTTACCGTAGTGCCCTTTGAAACGCAATGGGTAAGGATTACGCCCTCGCTGTCCCAGAACATGGACACCATCATTTTTGCAGCACTGGCGGTTACCCGAAATTTTTTGGTGGCAGTGAATCTGTGTGCTTCCATTGAGCTGACTGGCGCTATGTTTCTGGATTGAAAAATGGCATCCACGTCTCATCCATTGTCACAACCGAGGAAAAGAATGTCCCATTCATACTGTCGTTGCGCGTCAACATTGCTTGGCAACATGCCACATGGGCAGCCATCTGGTCGTCCGTCAGCATTTGTGGCACCCACCTGGATGACACTTTTCGCATTTTCAGGTCGTCATGCAGGATTGTGTGCACAGAACCCACAGAAATGCCAAATCTGGAAGCGATCTGTTCAACAGTCATTCGGCGATACCCCAAAACAATTCTCTCCACTTTCTCGATCATGTCGTCAGAACGGCTTGTGCGAGCCCCAGGTTGTTTCGGTTTGTTGTCACACAATGTTCTGCCTTCATTAAACTGTCGCACCCACGAACGCACTTTCGACGCATCCATAACTCCATCATCACCTGTCTCCTTCAACTGTCGATGAATTTCAATTGGTTTCACACCATGCAAATTCAGAAAACGAATGATTGCGCGCTGTTCAAGTAAGGAAAACGTCGCCATTTTAAGTATTTAAAACAGTTCTCATTCTCGCCGCTGGCGGTGAAATTCCATCTGCCGTACGGTGCTACCATCTCTGGGACATATTGACAGTGAACGCGGCCTCATTTTAAAACAATGCGCATGTTTCTATCTCTTTCCAGTCCGGAGAAAAAAAATCGGAGGCCTTAGAACTTGAATGCACCTCGTACATAGCGCTAACCACAACCAGTAGCGAGATCTGACACGAGTGAAAATGTACGAGTGTACGAGGGAAAAAAGGGGAGGGAAGCGGGGGGAGGCGGATACAAGTGATATGTCGCATATGTGGAAAAATGCTCTCGAAATGATCCTGCCGATGTGGCAGGATTATCTTCCATGTTGCGGAACTGATTGGGTCAATCAGCTCTCGCTAAACTCCGCCGCTCTGAGCACAACCGGACCGCTGCGCCATCCTCCGCCCTTCGAATGCCAGTTCTTTCTGCGTGAAATCCCATTGTAATTATTTTTTGAAGTACCTGTACCTTTCGCATGAAACCGGCGATGCTATTGTAAGACAGAGACATCTAGTGATGCACTGAGGTATTCTTGCGAATGTAGCGCATTGTAGCTGTCGCTTACAACATTCAAAGGAACAGTAGGCGGGGCGATAGTGCTAAGTGTTTATAAGAGATTGCGACATAGTTTTTTTGATAGTTATAGTACTGAGGAGATCGTGGACAATAAAGGTAAGTATATCTTCAGTTCCTGTAAGGTAAATTTGAGTTCGTGCTAGTGCTTTTATGAGTGGTTATGAAATGAAACCACTTTGGCAGTACGTACTTTTGACAGATTAACTAAATTTTAGGCCAGTTGTGGCTCGTTATTTAGGACTATAATTTGATTTAGGTATCATAAATTCATGGAAAGGAATTTAGACAAAATTGTCTATGCAGTGCAGCGATCTGGAGCTATATTTAGGTTAAAATCAACAGTAGGGAAGGCAATAATATTTGTTTATTTACCGGTTTGGGCTGATGTAAAGGCCATCCGCAGAATTTTTGGCCCCCTATGATTGGTGGTGGCGGCTCCTCGGTTTTCTCGTGATACCACGACTGGTACACTGTAGTATCACGAGAAAACAAAGGAGCCGCCACCACCAATCATAGGGGGCCAAAAGATCAAAATATCTTTGGATTTTCTGCTAGATTTAGAGACAGTGTTTCATCGTGAAATCTACTATAAGAGATATTGCAGTGTCTGCGAATACATTTCATGTGACTAATAAAAGCATCTCACAATGAATTTCGAGCTTCTTCCAAACATAGCCAGTTTTGCACATTTTGCGTTCTTTTATATTTTGCATGCTTTTTCCATTGCTTCTGCATTCGTGTATGAAATGGGAGCTAAGAAGGGGAACCTGGGGGGGGGGGGGGAGGAATGGGGGGGGGGGACTAGTACGTGTATGTAGCTATCGTCATGCACCATGTGGCTGCTTGCTAGCAGACATGTACCGAAGCACTCAAGGGTCGAGCGTGCCGTCGCGGTGGTCTCGCGGTTAAAGCGCTCAGTCCGGAACCGCGCGACTGCTACGGTCGCAGGTTCGAATCCTGCCTCGGGCATGGATGTGTGTGATGTCCTTAGGTTAGTTAGGTTTAAGTAGTTCTAAGTTCTAAGGGACTGATGACCACAGATGTTAAGTCCCATAGTGCTCAGAGCCATTTGAACCATTCGAGCGTGCCGTTTTGTTTAGGAGCTTAGTGATGATAAAATGGAATCAGAAATCAACAATACGGTCACTAGAGTTCTACTCAGGTATGAGCAACGTTAAACCAGCGAGGCTGATGGAGCTCTAGTGAATGGGACCTTAGTGACTGGTACTGGTAGCAGGTGTTGTGGGCCTGGAACTACACATAAACCGCATCCCGGTTCTATACACACGCAGCCAATAACGCCCTCGCGTCGCGCTGCGCGTTTCGCTGCGTCCTTTCACGTGCGGCAGCCGCCTTTCCCAGTTTGCCGATAACGACGTCACCGGAGAGTTCGGCGTGTCTCAATTTATCTCTCGCGCCTCTTCATTTTCTTATTCGCCATATTCGTTCCCTCCAACCCCGTTTCCTTCATTTGACGCCGGTGAAGGGAGTGACAGGTTCCCTGTAAATTGGGATCCTTTCATCGAAGTGGCGGTTCCCGTCTAAATTCAATGGAAAACAGAAATGCGACTGCGCTGGTAGGTAGGAGTTTTGCTACGCTCCTAAGTGCAGAGTCGGCAGTAAACGAGCTCCACCGAGCGAACCGCCTTGCGCTGGCTGGCGCCCTTTCACGCCGCGGCTTGCTACTGGCATGAATACCTCAACACTTCGCGGTGGTTCCATCAGTCGTGAACGCCACAGAAATGTAAACTACTTCACCTGTTCAATTACCTCAGGGAAAACTTTCCTGACTGGGGAACACTTATTACGAAGAAAATGTTTTCGGAATGCCGCGGCCCATCTAACATGTCTGAGAACTAATTCGTTGGTGACAAATTTGATTCAAATGGTTCAAATGGCTCTAAGCAGATCTGAGGTCATCGTCGCGTAGAATTAGAACTACGTAAACCTAACTAATCTTAAGGACAGCACACACATCCATGCCCGAGGCAGGATTCGAACTTGCGATCGTAGCAGCAGCGCGGTTCCGGACTGACAAGTTTGATAACAGAAACGTAATAAAACAATAAACAGCCGACCAGTTGCAATGGATAAAGATATTCTTTTTCTATGTTTCGACAAATATAAATTTGTCTTCTTCAGAAGGTAACAATTTCACATTAGTAAGGACTAATGTACCATCACCGTTTTTACAATTGTCGGCATAGATCCATGTGTCAAAATAAAATATACCCCTAGAATTAGGGTTTGTCACGTTAATATAAAATGGCTCATGGATCTTGCAGAGCTCACAACCGACTCTTGTCAGCTCTGCAAGATCCATGAGCCATTTTATATTAACGTGACAAACCCTAATTATAGGGCTATATTTTATTTTGACACATGGATCTATGCCGACAATTGTAAAAACGGCGATGGCACATTAGTCCTTACTAATGTGAAATTGTTACCTTCTGAAGAAGACAAATTTATATTTGTCGAAACCTAGATAAAGAATATCTTTATCCATTGCAACTGGTCGGCTGTTTATACACTCCTGGAAATGGAAAAAAGAACACACTGACACCGGTGTGTCAGACCCACCATACTTGCTCCGGACACTGCGAGAGGGCTGTACAAGCAATGATCACACGCACGGCACAGCGGACACACCAGGAACCGCGGTGTTGGCCGTCGAATGGCGCTAGCTGCGCAGCATTTGTCCACCGCCGCCATCAGTGTCAGCCAGTTTGCCGTGGCATACGGAGCTCCATCGCAGTCTTTAACACCGGTAGCATGCCGCGACAGCGTGGACGTGAACCGTATGTGCAGTTGACGGACTTTGAGCGAGGGCGTATAGCGGGCATGCGGGAGGCCGGGTGGACGTACCGCGGAATTGCTCAACACGTGGGGCGTGAGGTCTCCACAGTACATCGATGTTGTCGGCGGAAGGTGCACGTGCCCGTCGACCTGGGACCGGACCGCAGCGACGCACGGATGCACGCCAAGACCGTAGGATCCTACGCAGTGCCGTAGGGGACCGCACCGCCACTTCCCAGCAAATTAGGGACACTGTTGCTCCTGGGGTATCGGCGAGGACCATTCGCAACCGTCTCCATGAAGCTGGGCTACGGTCCCGCACACCGTTAGGCCGTCTTCCGCTCACGCCCCAACATCGTGCAGCCCGCCTCCAGTGGTGTCGCGACAGGCGTGAATGGAGGGACGAATGGAGACGTGTCGTCTTCAGCGATGAGAGTAGCTTCTGCCTTGGTGCCAATGATGGTCGTATGCGTGTTTGGCGCCGTGCAGGTGAGCGCCACAATCAGGACTGCATACGACCGAGGCACACAGGGCCAACACCCGGCATCATGGTGTGGGGAGCGATCTCCTACACTGGCCGTACACCACTGGTGATCGTCGAGGGGACACTGAATAGTGCACGGTACATCCAAACCGTCATCGAACCCATCGTTCTACCATTCCTAGACCGGCAAGGGAACTTGCTGTTCCAACAGGACAATGCACGTCCGCATGTATCCCGTGCCACCCAACGTGCTCTAGAAGGTGTAAGTCAACTACCCTGGCCAGCAAGATCTCCGGATCTGTCCCCCATTGAGCATGTTTGGGACTGGATGAAGCGTCGTCTCACGCGGTCTGCACGTCCAGCACGAACGCTGATCCAACTGAGGCAGCAGGTGGAAATGGCATGGCAAGCCGTTCCACAGGACTACATCCAGCATCTCTACGATCGTCTCCATGGGAGAATAGCAGCCTGCATTGCTGCGAAAGGTGGATATACACTGTACTAGTGCCGACATTGCGCATGCTCTGTTGCCTGTGTCTATGTGCCTGTGGTTCTGTCAGTGTGATCATGTGATGTATCTGACCCCAGGAATGTGTCAATAAAGTTTCCCCTTCCTGGGACAATGAATTCACGGTGTTCTTATTTCAATTTCCAGAAGTCTAGTTTTATTACGTAAAACCATTGCTGTTGTGCAGCTATATTTAAAAAAAAAAAAAGAAAAAAGAAACGTAATACCAGCATGATCGTGAATAAGAATGTCACTTGAGTGCATCATAATGTTCTAAATTTTTGGACCGTCACATATAGGAAATTTTGATTTGCAAGAAACAAGTTAAAGAGCTACTTACACAGCAAAATTTAGCAACGTGTCTGATAATAGCTAATTTCGAAACAAACAAATTAATATCTTAGCTTATTTAGGATATTTTTACTCATTAATGTCTTATGGCACAGTAACTCATCACACAGGAAGAGCTGTTTGCACACAAGCGCGTTGCGAGAATTATCTGTGCCGCACACCTACAGCCGTCCTGCGTGGAGTTTAGCGTTGTGACCGCACATCACAATTTGTAAATTACAGTTACAACAACAGAAGAAAAAATAGCCTTGCGGTTGCGAGAAGGAGCACTTCTGTAACCAAGTGCTCTTCCACAGGAACTGACTTGATCGATTTTCACAATGCAAGGAAATACTTCCAGGTCGAAAAAAAAATCGTTCAAAAATGAGTTACACTACAATTGTGAGCTGCATCCTATTTTCCCTACCATACTGTTATTTCTCACCTATAAAGTTGCAGAGCAGTCTTCCATACCTTATATAGATACCTTTAATACAGATCTAGCAGGGTAAACGGAACAAAACATGTGTGCAGAATTACAAAATTCAGTAATAACTTATAAAGTAATTACCAAAATTATTTGTAAACATACCACACAGATTTTAAGAAGTCTGTGAAATATCTCGACGGCCGTTGTGGCCGAGCGGTTCCAGGCTCGTCAGTGTGGAACTGCGCGACCGCTACGGTCGCAGTTTCGAATCCTGCCTTGGGCATGGATGTGTGTGATGTCCTTAGGTTAGTTAGGTTTAAGTAGTTCTAAGTTATAGGGGACTGATGACCTCAGAAGTTAAGTCTCATAGTGCTCGGAGCCATTTGAACCATTTTTTCAAATATCTCTGGCCGGCCGTTGTGGCCGAGCGGTTCTAGGCGCTTCAATCCGGAACCGCACTGCTGCTACGGTCGCAGGTTCGAATCTTGCCTTGCGCATGGATGTGTGTGATGTCCTTAGGTTAGTTAGGTTTAAGTAGTTCTAAAGTCTAGGGGACTGATGACCTCAGATGTTAAGTCCCATAGTGCTCAGAGCCATTTGACCCAAATATCTCTGTTTTTGCGTATTCGTATTTTGAATTCGTTATCCGGAATGGTATATCCTGTCGAAAACAGAATGAAAATTATTTGTTGAAAATTCAAAAAAATCAGTGGACTGACTTCACATTCATTTACATCTGTTTACTGCTTGGGGAAGGCTGTTTTTTCGTGATGAAAAAAATCGGTAGCTCTGATCGATATCACTGTCACTACCATTTTTGTCCTTGGATATACTACCAGAAAACTGCAACAGTACAGTCTTCCGTGTGTTTTATCCACATAATAATCGCAAGAAAAAAGGCCTCATTACCATTGTAAATATCATGTAGATTAAAGTAAAGCTGTGCTACATTCAAAATTAAATTTACAATAGAAATAAGATTGATTTGTTTTCAAAGTGCCTCGTAGATATTACATCCTTCTGAAAGAACTGCAGCATAGCTGTTTCACTGATTAAACGCATCTCGAAGGTCATATTTTCTCTCCCCGGCCGCTTTCTTGAAGACCACGTCAGGCTGTTTTCTAACACCTCCTAACAGTTTCTTCCCAGTGGAGCATGTAGAAGGAAATCGTTTTTTCGAGAGTTGCCAACGTGAAGAAACACAACGGATTTGCATCTCTTAATACTGACATGTCTATCACAGAGCAGAGACGTTAAGGAATCAGTATCTTTTGTGATGTTATAGAACGTGGACTGAGACAATAAAACCTTACAGTTTTACTTTGCAGCTCATTAATTCTTCACTTCGACTATTTGCTTAAATATCCCGAAGTCAGTCAGTGCCATCCTCAATCAGCAACTTTGTTAACTAATTCATCTTTGTTTTCTAAAGCAGTGACGCCTTAAACATAAATACGCAAAAATAAACAAACCTACTATTAAAACACGGGCTTATGATTCGTCTAAATTTGAAGGTATGTACAATATACACACTACGTAAATTGGTAAGGAATGAGGAGTTTCTCCACACAATCAGCAAGGAAAGGAATATATGGAAAATAGTGACAGGAAAAAGGGACAGGATGGTGGGACATCTGTTAAGGCATCAGGGAGTAACTTACATGGTACTAGATGGAGCTGTAGAGGGTAAATACTGTAGAGGAAGACAGAGATTGTAATACATTCAGCAAATAACTGAGGACGTAGGCAAGTGCTGCTCTGAGATGAAGAGGTTGGCTCAGGAGAGGAATTTGTGGCGGGTCGCATCAAACCAGTCAGAAGACTGATATATAGTGGGGCAAATAAAAGTGGCCCGAGAAAAAAAAATACGCAGTAGTAACCTGACTATAGCAGATGCTGAAAGTTACCACCATTCGTCTCTTGGCAAGTTGCTGAAGGCGGATCGGAGCTGGACTCCTGAAATTGCTGCAGCCTGATCCGAAATTTTCTGCTGTCGGTTTGAAGACTATGACGGTTGTTTGCGATACACCTTGACTTGAGGACGCACCACACAAAGTAATCGCACACTGGCAGATCAGGTGACCTGGGTCACCGGCAAGGGTCGCGACCACACTAACATGTGGTAACAAATCTGTCAAGCTTGAAGATTGTCTCAATGTGGCCCACGTTTCGGCCGGCTGGATGGGGAGTTGTTCCATCCTATTGGAAGGAACTGTAGGTCTACTCCTCCGCCGTTAATCCCTCTATAAATGGTTTCAAAGTGTTGGTAATGTAACGCGCCGAAGTGGATGTCTGATGAAAGAAGATGGGACAAAAAATGCGGCGTCTAGGTACAGCACACCAAACCCTAACCTTCTGGCCATGCAACGGTGTTTCGTAGATGTTGCGCGGTTTCTTCGCTGCCCAGAACCTGTGATCCTGTGTGTTGACGTAGCCCCTCAGGTGGTAACGAGCTTCATCAAACATAAAGAAAGGGTCCATGTCGAAACTATTTATTATTATCTCAGTGAACACCGACTCGCAATACTGGAGGCGCTGCTGGTTTTAATGAGTGAACAGACACTCGGTAGGGACGTATGTCCTGGTGGAGTATTCATCCGGAGGATCGGCGTGATATCCCGGTCTCTTGCGACAGGCGTCGAGTTAATTTGATAGGAATCTGATGCATTTTCTCGTGAACTACGGCCACGTTTTCTGGTATGCGAGCACGTTTCGGAATGTTTCTTCACTTGTTCAAATCAGATCCTGTCTGACGCCATTTTCGGACTAAGCTTTGCATGGAACTCTTTGCTGGCTCTCTGACACCAATAAACGTCTCAGCAAACAACTGACCACACCGTTGTCACGACTCTGTTGTCACTTATCTTTCCACAGCGAACACCCGCTGCTGCACTGTGAGTGCCAGCGTATCCTCTGCCCTGCTCCACTCACAGCGACACAGCCCGCCCTAAGCTTTGAACCGGTGTGGTTCGCTCGTCGGGCGTACACGTGATGTGCGAGTCACGGGGTGTGGTTATACGCATGCCGTCATATCCAATGGTATCCAATCGTTCGGGCCGCGGGTGAAGAAAATTTCACGCACTCGGGACTTCGCAACGCGATAAACATACCAGCAACACAAAAATGTCTCTCACAAAATTTAGTCCTGCCGATATTTCGGGCAGTATATGGATGTCAAAGACTGGCAGTCTGGCAACACTGTAATCAAATAACTACCTCCGTTAGCATACAGAGCAGTGCTGTGCAGTTGCTGCGGTGTATAGCGTTTTGGGTTAGCGTGCAGGAGGTGGGGGATCTATTCTGGGTTGAGGCGTATTTGTTTGTATTAGCTCAATGTGTAGTCTGCGTGGTACGGTACCTGGCGTCTTAATCGTCATACAGCAATTACATTGGGTCTTCTACAAAGCATTTGCAATTACCTACTATGAACACAGAAGTGGAAGTACAATCGTTTTCACTGGTCAGCTTTTGAAGAAACCTTATGTAAGTCGTCGACGTGAATTGTCCGGCGCCACTGCAGCTGCTAGATGTCCACCACGATAGATGACTCCCCGTACAAAAGATTATTATCGTTTGTTTATGCTGTCTAACCCTTGCGACCCCATGGTGCTACAGCACCCTGACATTAACTGGCGAACGGTTTGGCGGGGTGTGCATGCACTCTTTTTACCGTCGTGTGTGTCTGCACTCTGGTATGTTTTAGACTATGGCAAATTCCCGACTAATCGCATAGGACTGGCCACCTCCCCACTCTGCTCTGACTGTCAGCTCAAAGACACCGACGAGCACCGTCTTACGTGCCCCCTGAAACGAAAAGTATGGCTCCTCATCCAACGAATCGTGGGCTTTTACCTCTGTGCCCCGCCAACGACGGTAACCCCGGATTTCTTGTTGTTGCCCCAGACATTTCACTACTCTCTTGCTAAGCACCGTACCCCAATCTGGTTTCGAGGACAAGCTTTAGAATACCTCTTTCAGAGTCGTCCGCATACAGTCCTTGACTTCTGGTACAAAGTTGTGACCGCGCATAGCAACCTCACACGACAACCATCTTACCGACAAACTTTTGCCGGTTATCTCCGCAGCGTCTTCCTTGACCCCCCTCAAAGTTGGGGTGTGCCATGCCTACCTGTCACATGATGCAACACCCTTATCCACGTTCTCATGCATAAAAAAAGGAAGAAGACAGAATATGTTATATTTTATTGTATTTAATGTTTTTGTAATATTTTTTGTTTAACTAACAGTGATTTGTATATGTTTTAAATGGTACCTTGAAGACCTCTTGCATAGTGTATATACAGGGTGAGTCACCTAACGTTACCGCTGGATATATTTCGCAAAACCACATCAAATACTGACGAATCGATTCCACAGACCGAACGTGAGGAGAGGGGCTAGTGTAATTGGTTAATACAAACCATAAAAAAATGCACGGAAGTATGTTTTTTAACACAAACCTACGTTTTTTTTAAATGGAACCCCGTTAGTTTTGTTAGCACATCTGAACATATCAACAAATACGTAATCAGTGCCGCTTGTTGCATTGTAAAATGTTAATTACATCCGGAGATATTGTAACCTAAAGTTGACGCTTGAGTACCACTCCTCCGCTGTTGGATCGTGTGTATCGGAGAGCACCGAATTACGTAGAGATCCAAAGGGAACGGTGATGGACCTTAGGTACAGAAGAGACTGGAACAGCACATTACGTCCACATGCTAACACCTTTTTATTGGTATTTTTCACCGACGCACATGGACATTACCATGAGGAGTGAGGTACACGTAAACACGTGGTTTCCGTTTTCAATTACGGAGTGGAATAGAGTGTGTCCCACTGGAAACGCGTCGACGTATGTGGTATCAGCATGATGGTGCACCTGCCCATTCCGCAATTAACACTAGGCTGACCCTTGACAGGATGTTCGACGGGCGTTTCATAGGACGTGGAGGACGCATAAATTGGCCAGCCCGTTCTCCTGGTCTTACACCTCTGGACTTCTTTCTGTGGGGTACGTTAAAGGAGAATGTGTACCCTGATGTGCCTACAACCACAGAGGATATGAAACAATGTATTGTGGCAGCCTGCGGCGACACTACACCAGATGTACTGCGGCGTGTACGACTTTCATTACGCCAGAGATTGCAATTGTGTGCAGCAAATGGTGGCCACCACATTGAACATCTGTTGGCCTGACATGTCGGGACACACTCGATTCCACTCCGTAATTGAAAACGGAAACCACCTGTGTACGTGTACCTCACTCCTCGTGGTAATGTACATGTGCGTCAGTGAAAAAGACCAATAAAAAGGTGTTAGCATGTGGACGTAATGTGCTGTTCCAGTCTCTTCTGTACCTAAGGTCCATCACCGTTCCCTTTGGATCCCTACGTAATTCGGTATTCTCCGATACACACTATCGAACAGCGGAGGAGTGGTACTCAAGCGTCAACTTTAGGTTACAATATCTCCGGATGTAATTAACATTTTACAATGCAACAAACGGCACTGATTACGTATTTGTTTATATGTTCAGATGTGCTAACAAAACTAACGTGGTTCCATTTAAAAAAACGTAGGTATGTGTTAAAAAACACACTTCCGTGCATTTTTTTATGGTTTGTATTAAACAATTACACTAGCCCCTCTCCTCACGTTCGGTCTGTGGAATCGGTTCGTCAGTATTTCATGTGGTTTACGAAATATATCCAGCGGTAACTTTAGGTGACTCACCCTGTATATGTACTGTTAGTTTGTTCAAAAAAAAAAAAAAGTTCGATTCCCGGCTGGGTCGGAGATTTCCTCCGCTCAGGGTCTGGCTGTTGTGTTGTCTTCATTATACTCGTAATTCCATCCCCATCCCGCGCGCAGGTCGCCCAGTGTGGCGTCGAACCTGCACCAAGGCGGCCGGACCTGCCCCGCAAGGGGCCTCCCGGCCAATGACGCCAAACGCTCATTTCCATCTACTAGATTCCATATCAGTTTTTGTGTACATTCTCCCAATGATCCCATCCCAATTATTTTCTATGCACGTTGCTAGCCCTACAGGTGACGTGTAATGGACGTGAACGTGGCAAGAATAATAGTTGGTATTAACCGATGGGACCATTAGGGGACGGAACACACAAAACAAGTTCGGAATCTAGTAGATGCAGTGGTGCGAAACGATTCGAGTCCACGATGTGCAAAAGGCTTCTCTAAAAGCTGACCAATGAAAACGATTATACTTCCATTTCTGTGTTCGTAGTACGTAACAGCAAATGTTTTGTAGAAGACCCACTGTAATCACTGTATCACTATTAAGACCCCAGATACCGTACCACGCAGACTACATTTACCTAACAGAAACAACTAAGCCCCGACCCAGAATCGAACCCTCGAACTGCTGCATGCTAAGCCGAAAACTCTGTCCACTGCATCAGCTGCACACCCCTACTACTACGTGCTGACTGCGCTTTTTAGCGAACTTGTGATTACAGCGTTGCCATACTGCCAATCTTTAACGGCCATTTACTGCCCGAATTATGCGCAGGACGAAATTTTGTGAGAGACGTTTTTGTATTGCTTGTATGCGAGGAAACGCACTGCTAATTCCGAGCGCCCGAATTTATGCATATAGCCCAGCAAAAAAGTGAAGCACCCAGAAGACATGGTCGGACGCCAGTGTAGCTTTGGTTGTACACGTAAATACCATCCGCGTAAATGTTATAGAGTTGTCATTGTCCGTGACAGGCAGAACGGCCACTAGAGTGCATTCGTATTGCTCGTCTTTAGCGCTGTAACCAGGCCTGGTAGGTTTCATAAGAGGCGTAAACATCGTCAGATGTTGAGTGATCACTGAGGAGCGCACAGACATGACGCGTACTCCTATGAGGCAGCGCTATCAGCGCCTGTCATAGTTTGAAAGGCGCTTCACTGTGCGTCTCCATTTGGCCAGCACATCGAGTTGCGCAATATTCAGATAAGTGGGGATTGTGATGTGACAGCGACCCGATGTTGGAGCACATGGAAAGTGACGAGAGACATACCGTGGGCCGTCACCAACGGTCATCACGAAATAAGTGGCCTGAAGATGATCCCACACAGATCGAAACCGGTCACCTTTTAGAATAAGAATAAATTATTTTAGGGGTCAAGATCGTTTAACTAAAATTTCAATTAGTACTTCACGACTGCTGTCATTTTCATGAACAATGCTTCAGAAACTGTTTCAGGAATCTGTCGCACCTTTTACATATCCACAATACCACAGCAAGTGTTAGTTGGGAAATACAATGAAATACTCAGATCTGTTGAGAATATTCTGTTTAAGTGCAATGCATGTGTTATGAAAAGCTGCACAAACACTTAGTTACATTTACGAAACCGCTACCTGATGAAAGCTATGACATTTTTCTATTGCATTCTTCGTGTATTTCGTGCAGGAACCATGAGAATAATGGAAGAGAGATCAGGGAGCTACACGTTACATATAGACATAGCACAGATCATGATGTGCTAATACTACTAAGAAGCATCCTCAAGCGTCCCGTGTAGAGCAGTTTCTGGAGTGCATATGCAATAAAAAGGGTAAACTAAATGTAATAAACGGTGGTTCTATCTGTCGCCTTCCAGGAAGAGTTGCATTAAGACATGCACTGTTGAGGTCTTCTTCACGGTCATAGAAGAACACATTCGTCTATGTCTGGGTCGACAAGTAAAAAATTAACCTATGGCCAAGCTTATAACACTATTCTCTAATAACTGAACCATTAGTTCTGTCAAGGGAAATGTCACGTATAGCACTAACATGCCGTGAAGCACACTAATGTTACCCTGTGAGAGGATTTCAAAGTTCTACTGTGCGTGTGTCTAATGGGAAGGGGTATCGGTCTATAACTGCGAATATTGTGAAGTTATCAGTAAAACCAAACGGGCCTTAACCTTAGGAGTTAACAGAAGTGGTAAAATTATAAGTGAATGAAAAAATGAACGGTCGCCAGCCGAATTAGGCAAATTAATTTGGATCTATAATTTTGAGAAAATTGGATGGGCCGGTCGCTGTGGCCGAGCGATTCTAAGCGCTTCAGTACGGAACCGCGCTGCTGCTACGGTCGCAGGTTCGAATCCTGCCTCGGGCATGGATGTGTGTGATATTCTTAGGTTAGTTAGGTTTAAGTAGTTCCCATAGTGCTCAAAGCCATTTGAACCATTTGAAAATTGGATATTAGCCTAGTTTTTCAAGTTACTTTTGTTGAGATGTCCCTTTGAATAGCAAACAGGATACAAACTGACAGTGCACTCTGTACTGTGTGTAGCAGTAGTTACCGATAACACACACACCAGTAAATTATGGGGAGCAAAATTGAACCGAGCTCATACTAATGACGGCCACAGTCAATAGCATTACTTAATCGAAATACTGAAACATCACTGCATGAAGTGCAGAACTAATTTTGGACTTGAGGGACATCTATCTTGTCTGACATGAATAACACAAATAAAGATAACATCTCAAATACACTGTTGAAGCTCCAATGCATATAACGGTTTCCGTTAGTAACAGTAATAGATCATTTCTTTTCTTAATAGGAGGACAATATGATCTGGACCCATAAACTGGTATAGTTTCACTAGCCAAGGTTCTTTGATTATTGCAAAAGTAAAAACTATCTCTAAAAGCTAATCATCCACTTAAATTACTTTGCAAGGTAATAAAAAGCAAAATGGGCTTAATTAACTTCAAAAGGAACCATTGATGACGGGTACCAAAAATTTACTATCTTTGAAAATGTGCATAACTTCTAACAGTACTACCTCAAATTGGTTCATTAAAGATTTATATGTGCTTGTACTTTAATCACCTGTGAAGCAGGTATTCTTGGCAATAATATTTACACAATCTTGCACTTTAATCCTACAGAACTAAATGTTACAATAAACTAAGGATACTTTAGCAAAAGCTTATCCAACTACACTTTGGTTTTAGACTTTAAATAATTAAAGTTTTCACTTTCCTATTGATTAATCTTTAAATTTTTGTACGTAAACTTCCTACCTTAACAATTTCAATCGGAGTAGTCCATATACAAAACATCCAAATTTTACTCTTCCTTTAACTTTTGCTACTCCTTTTACTTTAGACAAAAAATCACTTTCAAACACATGAATGCCAGAATTGTTTATTTAAATCAGGATACTCAGCTTTAGTAGCACTTAGGTGAGGACCCTGCGTAAGTTCGTGATCAGGATGGAATTTATGGTTTCGAACACCGACTGACGTTTTATGTGATTATTATTGAAACGACACACAAATTAACTGGTCCATGCAAATATACATTACATAAGTGAATGTATTAGGTCTGTGAAGCAGTGGCGAAGATTAGTGGCAGCCGAAATGGCGGCTAACTGTACTCGCGGCCCTTCATGTACGGATGCTCTATAAAATCTCTTCGTGACGTCGGATTCTCAAAATATTAGAGCCATTCTATTATTCCGTGAATACCAAATAATAGCCAGATTCAGATCCGAGGCAAATCACTTCTAATGCAGCTTCCAATTGCCTCTCTTAGCACCGTTGAAGTGTACCGTGCTAAGGCTAGCCACACACTGCGTGCCGTTCACACAAAGGAGCCGCTCACTTCGACCGCCAAACCCACCTTTCACATCGCGCCATGCCACTTCGTCGTGCAGGGGCTTCCCTACAGCGTTTACGTGTTACAAATACAAGTGCCCTAAGCATGAAGCAGCTTTTAACAAACATGTTCTTTCATAAACATATTCGTATCATAATTATTTAAATTTTCAACATACTCCATTGCTTTTTTCATATATACATTACAAAACTGTAGTTTTCTTGCTATACGTCAAGGAGTTCAAACAACACAGAATTCACATTTCATAAATTGCAGATACACAGTTAATTAGATTAAACCTACTCCTAATCGATGTAAGTGTTACAAGCTTTAACTAAGAACAGAACTTTGAAGACCTAAAAGAAAACTGACTTCAGAAACAATCATTATTGTTTTCGTAGATGTAACTTCTGAAATTTTCTCTGCGTTTTTCTTGTTCTAATAGTTTTCGGGTGTGCCGCCGAATCCCGTCGACATCCTGCCACGATACTTCAGTCCAGAGAAGATCGGCCGTCGTCAGGTGAGTAGACAACTGCTGAAGAGCCCAGGTATGTCGTAGGTGTTTAGCCGTAACACCTCCTTAGTAATTTTCAGTTAATATAAGTGGAACAATAACAGCATAACACTGCTTCTCAAGTGAAGAACTGGAGGCTCGAGTAAGTTCGTAAGACGTTCTCCGGCGTCTTCGTCGCGATATCGCTGCCTCGCAACGTCAGCATCTGAATTCAAGGCCTGGTCAATCATACAGTTATGACGTGGTTACTAATTATCACCAATCAAAAGTCTCAGAACGCATTCCGTGATTGATTTGCATCATTGGCCCAGAAGTCTACTGAGAATGAGCTGAGGAAGTGCTACTACACATAAATAATTGTGAAGTGCGTGGGAGAGGCTATTTTCATCGTAGGCCTATAATAAAGTATTTTCATGGTCTATTTAAGGAAAAGTCGTGGTTAGACACGCACTGTTGAGATATTCTTCACAGACATAGACCAACATATCCGTTTATGACGGTTAGGCTACGTCAGTTCTTCACATGAGAAGCAGTGATAAACTGTTATCAAAAAACTCGGAATGTGTAGCACGATACAATTTCATTATCGCTGACATGATACGGTATTAATATATAGGGGGCCTGATTTGTGTCTCAGACTCATGGGCCGTATTCAAATTCGGGCAGTACGAGTGTATTGCAATAAATCTCCTTTGTAGACTTCAGTTTCCCTGTGTCCGGCCAATGAACCGTAGTTTGACATTTGCTTTGCCTACGACTGAGCTTATGTGGTCGTACCACTTCATATCTCTTCTGTGAAAGCGCGAGGGAAGTTCCCCCAGTGGCTGCGCAGAGTAAACAGCTGTCAACCGGCGAACACAGTTAACGCGCGTTCGATGCCACTTGGGAATAATGGGCAGACGTCCAGTCGAAATATCGTCGGCTTTTCAAAATACGACGCCTGCTCCCGACAGCCTTTCAAAACAGCGTCACTGTTGTTTGTGCTGTATTTTAAATTTGAACAAAACATCTGGTCACAGTACAATAATCTCCTGCTACCACGTCGATACAATGAGAGTGGGCCGCGTGCTTTGTTCTCCATCTGCCTCTCGAAAGTGTTTCGAGCAACGCCTGACAAACCTGTAGCCACGTTCATCAAATCTGCGAGCATGTATTCGGACACGTTTTGTCACAAGAAGAGTGAGAAGAGAGCTGTCATATGCTAAAATATAACGTGAAAAAAATAGTAGCATTTTAAAAGATATTCGGTATTTGCCTTATAAGACATGCCGCAGTATTTTCCGCACTTATTTGCCTAATATCAAAGATGAATTATACAACTGACATATACTGTTTTTATCTGAAACTGTTAAGGCAAAAATAAAGACTATTTGTAGACATTTCTCGACAAATTCAAAGGTCAGATGGTGAAGGAGACAGTCTTGAAGCTCTGTATAGCAGAGATCAACATAAGCAGAGTGCCAGCTCAGCTAAGCTTGTGTTGAGAAAGGTTTCACTATTCTTTTGTGTAGAGTACGCACAATAGCGAGGCCATCTGCTCCCTTATTAAAGGAACTGGAGACGAATACTGCAAGACCTGCAAACCAGACTACAAATGAAAATCAATAAAAGGAGTACAGGAAAAGTTGTCTCAGATGAAGAAAGAAAGAAAATATCTGAAAGAATGAAGAAATATTGGGCAGACAGAAGAACAAAACACCTTTCATATAAGAATAGCCTCTAATAATTATATTACCTAAATATATTAAGTTACTGTCGAACCAAATTGTATCCATGTGTAACAACTTGTTTAGAACTTTGATTTTTGACTGCAGTGGTCCAATGAAGGCCATAAAATAAATAATAATAATTACTTGAACATTATACACGAAAACTAAAATATAAAATTTAATACTAAACCACCCTGCTACACCCTCTCTTACTGGCTAACACTCACACATTCACACAAAAAACTAAAAGACGTATGCCTCAGTTCATTTTATGGTTAAAATACAGAGACTATAACCACAGAACAGCTAAAAAAATGTAACAGGGAATCGTGAGTAGTTGATCAACTGGGAAATAAAAGATGAAGGGGACACCCTGGAAATACATTGAACTGTACTACTTAAGAAACCATGTAGAAGGTGGAACATCACACAGAATCTTAAAACATGATCCACGTTCGATTTATTGCTTCCTAAAGTAGAAGGCAGGTCAGCAGATAAGCCGGTTGCAGCCCTAATATAAAACGGGTTCATCTACATCTACATGGATACTCTGCAAATCACATTTAAGCGCCTGGCAGAGGATTCATCGAACCACCTTCACAATAATTCTCTTTTATACCAATCTCGTACAGCGCGCAGAAAAAAAGAAAAACTATGTCTTCCCGTACGAGCTCTGATTTCCTTTATTTCATTATGATGATCCTTTCTCCCTATGTAGGTCAGCGTCAACAACATATCTCCGTATTAAATTTCGCGAGACGGGTCCGACGCAACGAAAAACATTTTTGTTTCAATGATGTCCACCCCAAATCCTGTATTTTTTTCAGTGACTCATTTTCAACTACACTCCTGGAAATTGAAATAAGAACACCGTGAATTCATTGTCCCAGGAAGGGGAAACTTTATTGACACATTCCTGGGGTCAGATACATCACATGATCACACTGACAGAACCACAGGCACATAGACACAGGCGACAGAGCATGCACAATGTCGGCACTAGTACAGTGTATATCCACCTTTCGCAGCAATGCAGGCTGCTATTCTCCCATGGAGACGATCGTAGGGATGCTGGATGTAGTCCTGTGGAACGGCTTGCCATGCCATTTCCACCTGCTGCCTCAGTTGGACCAGCGTTCGTGCTGGACGTGCAGACCGCGTGAGACGACGCTTCATCCAGTCCCAAACATGCTCAATGGGGGACAGATCCGGAGATCTTGCTGGCCAGGGTAGTTGACTTACACCTTCTAGAGCACGTTGGGTGGCACGGGATACATGCGGACGTGCATTGTCCTGTTGGAACAGCAAGTTCCCTTGCCGGTCTAGGAATGGTAGAACGATGGGTTCGATGACGGTTTGGATGTACCGTGCTCTATTCAGTGTCCCCTCGACGATCACCAGTGGTGTACGGCCAGTGTAGGAGATCGCTCCCCACACCATGATGCCGGGTGTTGGCCCTGTGTGCCTCGGTCGTATGCAGTCCTGATTGTGGCGCTCACCTGCACGGCGCCAAACACGCATACGACCATCATTGGCACCAAGGCAGAAGCGACTCTCATCGCTGAAGACGACACGTCTCCATTCGTCCCTCCATTCACGCCTGTCGCGACACCACTGGAGGCGGGCTGCACGATGTTGGGGCGTGAGCGGAAGACGGCCTAACGGTGTGCGGGACCGTAGCCCAGCTTCATGGAGACGGTTGCGAATGGTCCTCGCCGATACCCCAGGAGCAACAGTGTCCCTAATTTGCTGGGAAGTGGCGGTGCGGTCCCCTACGGCACTGCGTAGGATCCTACAGTCTTGGCGTGCATCCGTGCGTCGCTGCGGTCCGGTCCCAGGTCGACGGGCACGTGCACCTTCCGCCGACCACTGGCGACAACATCGATGTACTGTGGAGACCTCACGCCCCACGTGTTGAGCAATTCGGCGGTACGTCCACCCGGCCTCCCGCATGCCCACTATACGCCCTCGCTCAAAGTCCGTCAACTGCACATACGGTTCACGTCCACGCTGTCGCGGCATGCTACCAGTGTTAAAGACTGCGATGGAGCTCCGTATGCCACGGCAAACTGGCTGACACTGACGGCGGCGGTGCACAAATGCTGCGCAGCTAGCGCCATTCGACGGCCAACACCGCGGTTCCTGGTGTGTCCGCTGTGCCGTGCGTGTGATCATTGCTTGTACAGCCCTCTCGCAGTGTCCGGAGCAAGTATGGTGGGTCTGACACACCGGTGTCAATGTGTTCTTTTTTCCATTTCCATGAGTGTATTTCGTGGTAATGGAAAACGTGCTCCCCTTCTTCGAACTTTCTCGATGTACCCTATCAGTCCTGTCTGGGAAGGATCCTACACAGCGCAGCAGTGTTCTAAAAGAGGACGGACAAGCGTAGTGTAGGCAGTCTATTTAATAGATCTGTTACATTTTCTAAGTGTCCTGCCAATAAAACGCCGTCTTTGGTTAGCGTTTCCCACAATATTTTCCGTGTGTTCTTTTCAATTCAAGCTGTTTGTCATTGTAATTCCTAGGTATTTAGATGAATTTACGCGTTTTACATTTGACTGAACGGATTCGTTTTAGCACTCATGTCGATGATCTCACACTTTTTGTTATTTAGTGTCAATTGTCAATTTTTACACCCTACAGATATCTTTTCTAAATCGTTTTGCAATTTGTTTTGATTTTCTTATGACTTTGCCAGTCGATAATCGACAGCACCATCTGCAAACAGCCTAAGACGCTGCTCAAGTTGTCTCCTAAATCGTTTACACAGATAAGGAACAGCAGAGGGCCTATAACACTACAATGGAAGACGCCAGAAATCACTTCTGTTCTACTCGATGACTTTCCGTAAGTTACTACGAGCTGTGAATCCAGTCACAAATTTTCTAAGCACGCAATACCGTTACAAGCTGCTTGCGTGGTGCAGTGTCGAAAGCCTTCTGGAAATCTAGAAATACGGAATCAATTTGAAATCCCTTATCAATAACACTATTGTGAGTAAAGAACTAGTTGTGTTCCACAGGACCGATGTTTTCTACATCTCTGTTGACGAGGTAATTCATAATGTTCGCATACACGTTCCAGAATTCTGCTGCATATCGACGTTAATGATATGGACCTGTAACTTATTGGATTAATCCCACTACCTTCCTTGAGTACTGGTGTGACCTGTGCAGCATTCCAGTCTTAGGGTAGGGATCTTCCGTCGAGCGAACGGTTGTATATGATTATTTAGTATGGAGCTATTGTATCAGCGTACTCTGAAAGGAATCTAACTGGTATACGGTCTGGACCGGAAGACTTGCTTTTGTTAAGTGATTTAAGTTGCTTCACTACCCGATCATATCTATTTCTACGTTACTCATGTTTGCAGCTGTTCTTGATTTGAATTCGGAAATATTTTCTTCGTCTTCCTTGGTTGGCTGCGTCTTCCGGAAGGCTGTGTTTAGTAGCTTAGTTTTGGCAGCACTGTCGTCTATTTTCATTCTTATCGGAGCCAACCACGAACCATGGACCTTGCCGTTGGTGGGGAGGCTTGCGTGCCTCAGCGATACAGATAGCTATACCGTAAGTGCAATCACAAGGGAGTGATATCTGTTGAGAGGCCAGACAAACGTGTGGTTCCTTAAGAGAGGCAGCAGCCTTTTCAGTAGTTGCAGGGGCAATACTCTGGATGATTGACTAATCTGGACTTGTAACATTAACCAAAACGGCTTTCATCTGCTGGTACTGCGAACGGCTGAAAGCTAGGGGAAACTACAGCCGCAATTTTTTTCCGAGGGAATGCAGCTTTACCGTATGGTTAAATGATGCTGGCGTCCTATTGGGTAAAATATTTCGGAGGTGAATTGGTAACCCAGTCGGGCTATCGTTATCAGGTGAAACAAAACTGGCGTTCTGTGGATCAGAGCGTGGAATGTCAGATCCCTTAATCAGGCAGGTAGGGTAAAATATTTAAAAAGGGAAATGGATAGGTTAAAGTTCGATATAGTGTGAATTAGTGAAGTTCGGTGGCAGGAAGAGCAAGACTTCTCGTCAGGTGAAACCAGGGTTGTTGTTGCTGTGGTCTTCAGTCCAGAGACTGGTTTGATGTAGCTCTCCATACTACTCTATTATGTGCAAGATTCTTCATCTCCAAGTAGCTACAGCAACTTACTTCCTTCTGAATCTGCTTAGCGTATTCATCTCTTGGTCTCCCTTTACGATTTTTACCATCCACGCTGCCCTCCGATACTAAACTGGTGATCCATTGATGCCTCAGAACATGTCCTACCAACCGATCCCTTCTTCTAGTCAAGTTGTGCCACAAATTCCTCTTCTCCCCAATCCTGTTCAGTACATCCTCATCAGTTACGTGATCTACCTATCCAATCTTCAGAATTCTTCAGTAACAACACATTTCGATAGATTGTATTCTCTTCTTGTCTAAACTATTTGTTGTCCATGTTTCACTTCCATAGACGGCTACACTCCACACAAATACTTTTAGAAACGGCTTCCTGACACTTAAATCTATACTCGATGTTAACAAATTTCTCTTCTTCAGAAACTCTTTCCTTGTCATAACCAGTCTACATTGTATATCCTCTCTACTTCGACCATCATCAGTTATTTTGCTCCCCAAATAGCAAAACTCATCTACTACTTTAAGCGTCTCATTTCCTAATCTAATACCCTCAACATCACCCAACTTAATTCGACTACATTACATTATCCTCGTTTTGCTGTTGTTCATTTTATATCCTCCTTTCACGACACTGTCTATTCTGTTCAACTGCTCTTCCATGTCCTTTGCTGTTTCTGGCTGAATTACAATGTCATCGGCAAACCTCAACATTTTTATTTCTTTACCATGTATTTTAATTCTTACTCCAATTTTCCTTTTTTTCCTTTACTGCTTGCTCAGTATATAGATAGAATAACATCGAGGATTGGCTACAACCCTGTCTCACTCCCTTCCCAACCACTGCTTCTCTTTCTTGCCCCTCGACTCTTATAGCCGACCGTTGAGGCCGAGCGGTTCTAGGCGCTTCAGTCCGGAACTGCGCTGCTGCTACGGTAGCAGGTTCGAATCCTGCCTCGGGCATGGATGTTGTGACATCCTTAGGTTAGTTAGGTGTAAGTAGTTCTAAGTCTAGGGGACTAATGACCTGAGATGTTAAGTCCCATAGTGCTTAGAGCCATTTGAACCATTTTTTGACTCTTATATCTGCTATCTGGTTTCTGTACAAATTGTAAATAGCCTTTCGCTCCCTGTATTTGACCCCTACCATCTTCAGAATTTGAAGGTGAGCATTCCAGTCAACATTGTCAAAAGCTTTCTGTAAGTCTACAAATGCTAGAAACGTAGGTTTGCCTATCATTAATATACCTTCTAAGATAAGTCGTAGGGTCAGTATTGCCTCACGTGTTCCAACATTTCTACGGAATCCAAACTGATCTTTCCCGAGGTCGGCTTCTACCAGTTTTCCATCCGTCTACAAAGAATTAGTGTTAGTATTTTGCAGCCGTGACTTATTAACCTGATAGTTCGGTAATTTTCACAGCTAATAACACCTGCTTTCTTTGAGATTGGAGTTATTATATTCTTCTTGAAGTCTGAGGGTATTTCGCCTGTCTCATGCATCTTGCTCACCAGATGGCAGATATTTGTCAGGGCTGACTCTCCCAAGCCTGTCAGTAGTTCTAATGGAATGTTGTCTACTCCCGGGGACTTTTTCGACTTACGTCTTTCACTGCTCTGCCAAACTTTTCACTCAGTATCATACCTCCCATTTCATCTTCATCTAGTCCTCTTCCATTTCCATAACATTGTCCTCAAGTACATCGCCCTTCTTCCACCTTTTCCACCTTCCTGCTTTCTCATCTTTGCTTAGGACTGTTTTCCATCTGAGCTTTTGATATTCATACAAGTTGTTCTCTTTTTTCCAAAGGTCTCTTTAATTTTCTTGTAGAAGATGCTAAATAGAATTGGGGAGAAGAGGAGTTTGTGGCACAACTTCACTAGAAGAAGGGATGGATTGGTAAGACACGTTCTGAGGCATGAAGGGATAGTATTGGATGGTAGCGTGGAGGGTAAAAATCGTAGAGGGAGACCAACAGATGAATACACTAAGCAGATTCAGAAGGATGTAGCTTCCAGTAGGAACTGGGAGATGAAGAAGCTTGCACAGGATATAGTAGCATGGACAGCTGCATCAAACCCGTCTCTGGCTGAAGACCACAGGAACAACATCGCGCAGAGAAAGCTTTGATTGTGTCTTGCCGCTAGCATACTTCACATACGATCAGAATCTCTTTGGATTTTCTACCACGTTTCGAGACAAAGTTTCGTTTTGGAAACAATTAGAAGCATCTCGCATTGAAGTCCGCGCTAAGTTTCGAGCTTCTGTAAAATATCGTAAATCTTGCAGATTTTGCGTCCGTTTAAATTTGGCATGTTTTCTTCGATGTTTCTGTAACTTCGTTCTGATAAGTTTTGTTAAAATATTCTGTTAAAATATGGAGTACAGATATCTGTAAACCACATTGCCCTATCTGCAGGTGCGTTAACAGTAGTTCCTCCCACCACATGGGCCGGAAGGGGAAACGATTCGGCCGTGTCGTTTGCTTTAGCGAACACTACTTGTTAATCCTCAGCCATGAAATCTCATCCTCTCATAGACGAATGATTCTGTGCCTCAACATCGGACTAACTCGATGTACGGAGAAACACATCCGAACATTATATTTCTGCAGCAGGCACCCTCAGTTGCTGGTTCATTACACTGAGTTTCTAAGTGTTCTTGTACCCAACAAACTGACACCGCCTTGCCCTACGTCTGCTAAGTGGAAAAGGGTGTGGCAAGGTGTGTGTCGGGTACATGTGATGGACAGCCCCTAGTCGGTGCAGGTGGCAAATGTGGTAGCATGATTACGACGCTTCTTTTGCAGCACCCTCAAGATCACATACAATTCATTTCATAATAAAACAGTCCCAACCGCATAAAGATGTTTATTTATTTACGGACGACCGGTTTTGAACACTGTTCTAGTCATTATCGTACTGCTTACTGTCTGAAGAGAGTAATATCTATGGTCTTATAGGAATGTAAAGTACAAGCACGAAAATAAACGTAGCACATCAAAAATGCATAAAAGAAAGACAGATATTGCCGAGGGAGTCTGTTCAAGCTGGCGAGGAGCAGGCGCCACTCTAGGAGGCAAATAACCACTGCTGTATGAGATGCAATTTTACAATTAACATCGTTTAAATAGTGAATCATCCACCCACCATCCTCAGCATCACTTCATTGACAGCTAATGGCCGTAAAGCACATTACATCAAGTCTAAATACAATTATTTGTGTACAATATTTAGGTCCAGAACATAGGTGTATTGAAAATACAAAGCCGGTCGTTGTGGCTGAGCGTTCTACGCGCTTCAGTCTGGACCGCGCTGCTGCTACGGTCGTAGGTTCGAATCCTGCCTCGGGCATGGATGTGTGTGCTGTCCTTAGGTTAGTTAGATTTAAGTAGTACTAAGTCTAGGGCTGATGGCCTCAGATGTTAAGTCCCATTGTGCTTAGAGCCATTTGAAAATACAAATAAGCTTTATTAAACCATAATAGAAAACTTAAAACTGAGTAAAAATAAGGAAAGTAAACTATTAGCGTATAAGAATACGCATGCTGCCATCTGTAGGCTTCTGTGTGTAACAACCATGTGGCAAAGATGTTTAGCAGGGACGTCACCAATCATCACTGTAATGTTCTGAAGACCGACATATTACGACTACACATCAAAGATACATCAGTATTGGCTTACTACCTTTGGCTCACCAGTAATCAACGAACCACCATCAATATTACTACCGACAAGAAAAAAAAATTGTTATTATAAGCCAAAAATTATTTCTGTCACAACTATATATAAAATTAACGTGGCCTTTAATTATTGAAACGTCGCGACAAGACGACGCCACCACTCGGCTGATAACCAGAGAAGAATTCATCAGTAGAATACACCGAGAAAGACTGAAATCGCATATACTATTCATTTTCATTTTACAAATAGTCCTGTAAAATTTGCGTAAACCAAGACGTAAAAGCAAGTCAGAGTTTACCTTGTTATGAGGATACACTGATGTTTGTGTTGTTACCAGCGTACCGGTGATGCATTTTTCTAATCATTGTTACGTTACATATGTTCAAGTTCCCATTGTGGACATCTGATGTTAATTGCAATTCAGTGAGAGTTTATTTCATTTTATATTTGTATTGTACATGGGCAGGGAATGGGAAAGAAGGTTGTTTGTTGGGTTCTGCTTGCGACGACACCGTACAGGAGGTCGAGTATTCAGACTTTTAAGTGGACATCCAGAGTTGCCGTTAAATGGTAGAACTGGAAATTAGGTAAAATGAAGAGAATATTTCAAATTACTGTATACAAGGGGCGCGCCTAAGGTCGGAAGTTACCAGCTTTAGGCCAGTCTAAGAGGTTGAACAAGTAACTGAAGTGGGCAACGGTTGTGGAGGCGATTCATGTTGATTTACGTTGGTGGTCGGTCATGGAACGCAGAGCCAAGGGCTCGGGGTCTGGATCACAAGAGAGCGAGGCTGCTGTGTTCTGCTCTGCAGAAGCCTCCAGCCTTCACACTTGTGGTCGGAATTTCAGCGTAGAGCTCAAGGCGTCTCTTGACAGCAACTCTAATTGGACAGAACTGCCTCTGTTCTGAAAGACAGGCAACTTGTGTCACTTAGGCACAGCCGAAGTTGCTCTGGGAGAAAACTTGAAAAGATTTGACTGAGGCTTTGAAATAAACTTTTAAACTAATTCCCTAAAATATTCCTTGACTGGCTGCCATCCTGTATATTCCTTCCCCCTTCCAGTGGAGTGGTGACTCACATTGTTTACAAAAGGATGTCAGTCACTCCCCAGAAGGACGGTTTGCCCTAGTAGAGGCCTCAATACTACGGGAAGGGTCTGTTACAATAACGCATTTAGTGTATGTAAGTGGGAAGGGACTTACTTACAGCCAAGTTTATTATATTTCACGAGATAAGAAGATTGTAAAACATTAACTGTTCAAATTTTCTGCAGAAATATAATATCTTTTGTAATAACTGAAATCATTAGTACAACAAAAACAACGGAAAATCGACGATTATCACAAAATACTTAATTGTATGATAATCGAAGTAATTGAGTAAAAATCATGATAAATCGTCTTACTGCAGAACATTAACGCTTGGTGTGGGTTACAACTGGATTAAGTACGTTTGAAAAAGAGTAATAATCTAAATAAAATCTTGCTACGACATATGACTATTTTTGCGGGTAGAAGTTGCATAAAGTTGCTCAGGCTACAAAATATTAACACATTTCAGTAAAATGTAGAATGCCGTTAGCAAGTTGAAGAGATAATTTACCATAAATCAGGATGAAAACCTTTGGCTACATTAACCCATATTCAAATGCTAAGTATAAAACTTCTCTTATACCGATAAAATTCTTAAATTATGGATGAAATCGGGGAACAGCAAAGGGTACACAGCAAAACCCATGAATTTCTAATACCAAAAAGCTACCTTCTCACTTCAAAATACCTTAAATTGTTTCATAGAGCAATAGTCCTTCACACAATGGCACACTGGAATACTTACAAACACACAGTAAGAGAGGAAGACAGTGAAATATTACACCTAGGTCAAAATTACGCAGTACTTTCAAGTGGAAAAATTGTACCACAAAGTAGCCAGTGCATCTGATAAGCTTTCACAGCCTCAACTTGGATACATCACTGGAAAGGCTAATACAGCCAAATAATAGTGGAAATCTCAGAAAATCAAGGGGTAGTAGTACTTATGGAAATCACTTAATTTGCCATGTAAATTAATTAGTTAAAAGTAAGGGAAATGAAAATTAATAAGGTTGAAATGTGACAAAGTTGTGGTCAGAACGGTTAAGAGCTTCCCAGTCATCACACAGACTTAATACTTTTTCCAGTAGTATCTCTACACCACAATGTTTTACAAACCTGTTACAGTAATTATTAACATATTGTTCTCTGTAACTAAAATTACAACTAGAAAAACTGAAGGACTACACCAGAACAGTACTTGTTTGACTGTCAACTGAATATGAGAATCGGTTACAACCATATTTTTTTTCTTTAAAATGACAAAGTTCTAGAAAAACTATGTGTCTTCTCTACCGATCTTGGAGTTTACTGTTTTGAAATTATCAGGGGACTGTCATACGGCATAAAATAAGCTTGTAAAACAAAGTTACAGGCATGGAGAAACACACAGGCAAAACTCCACAAAAGACAATTAAAAATGTGTGTCCATAATGACAAAACAGCTAACAATATTCTCGTCCTATTCATAAAACTTTGCGTAGAGGAAGGGAAAGAATGCAGTGATTTTTTAATCTGTTCATAAAATACGAAAAGATTAACAGCTAGAATGTGGTTCTGTGCGACAGAAACGCACGCATTGTTTGTAAACAAAGACTGACGGGAGAAGAGCACGTGGCTTGCCCGGCGGGGAAGGAGAGATATACGTGTGTGACGTCGACGAACTTAAATGGCGCGTCTCTCTAGCAGGTTAATGGAGGGGGTATTATCTGAGGCGCAACGCACGTCTTGCGGGAGGGGAAAGAGCGGAGAGGTAATTGCAAGGGGTGAGGATTGGTGAGGGGAGCGGCGGGAGGGGGAGGTGCCACTTCCAGCATTCGGCACAGCACACATGTGCTTGCTAAGGCGATCTTGAAGCAAACGTTTTTTGAAACACAATTGGTGGCGTGTACCGGCGGTATAAGGAAAAACAGAGAAAGACAGTGCTGGCTAACAGACGGTCAAACACCGGTAGTAATCCGCACGTAAAGAAACCAAATTTGTACACGAAGAGATCCCAACTGTTATAGGACAAAACCAAATGCATGGAAGCACAGTAAACAACGTTTCAGAAGACTCAGTTCAGATCTTTAGTACAATACATGCATTAACTCTTAAACAGATATTGGACGACAGAGTGCATCCCTGTGGCGATTTACAGCAAACACAAAATTCAGAAGACGCTGGCCATCCATTTTAGGAAGTTGTTGTCTGCATAAAAACTACAACAGAGTTGCCTCAAGACGACGAAATTTCCGATACTGAATGGTCAAAGCGTTTGATAGAGTACTGCAGAACTTAACGTACCGTGTAAAACATGTAGGTAAGAAAAAAGTAAATTGTAATTTCACCGGACACAGGTCAGGAAAATTCTGTAAAGAGAGACTGAAGGGAAACAGTCAACTCGGCGAACATGAGAGTTAAATCGCGCAATCATTTTTAACTGTAAGTGACAACTTGAAAGAAAACAGGGAAATAAATGCTTCTAAACCGACAATAGACTTAGCTCATCTGCAAAGCAGTGGAACATTAGTTACAAAATTTAGATGAAAATTCGAAGCATCACAATCCATTGAAAAGTAAAAGACAAACAGAACGGACACCGCGAGAAGGGAATCCACATTCTAGGTTTTACAACAAAACGAAACATTCAGTGACGTAGGCTTGTAAAGAGTAGCATTGTAGAAAAACTTTCCTTGAAAAGGCAAAACAAAATCCTTGTCAATAAAAGAAGTGAAATACAGTACAACACCAAAATTCTGCAACACAGCTGAATAATGCAAATAGCCTAATATCATCAAACGACAAATACTTATGCAGTAGTTTGGAGAGGCCAGCAAAGGAAGAGATGGATCGATGACGTCGTAGAAGTAATGGATTCTAACCCCGAAAGTCTGTGGGGTAAAGTGTAGGATAGAGGAAACTGGAGTGTTTCAGTTCATGGGGAAGAGTCGAAATCGGCTAAATGATTAGAAAGAGAGGGAGAGAGAGAGAGAGAGAGAGAGAGAGAGAGAGAGAGAGAGAGAGAGAGAGATGAGATTCCCATAATTAACGGTTTGACGAGGTTTAATACTGGTAATAATTTCTTCTTAACGGAAAATGTTTAAGATTAGTCTTACACAACCTGCATATCGTCGAACTAATGACGATCTTGGATTCAAGATGGAATGAAACTGAAAATTAACTATTGTGAGATAACAACAAAAACTGAGTAAAATAAAGACAGTCTGTTAAGAAGTGCACATCTCTGCACATCGGTGAAATCAATATCTGCTGGTCTGAAGCACTTAGTTCGATTTGAAAATTAAAAACAGTCTTGATCGCAACTTTTATTTTTATTGGAGTGACCGGTTTCGATTCTATTTAAGAACCATCTTCAGACTCCAGAACAGTGGGTGGACTCCGTGGAGCAAGCTGCGCCGGCCCTCGACGCTGGAGTAACTGCTGTTCGGTGTTGCTATACCCAGTAAATTTGCAGCATGCATTGTTTCCTCTCTGGCACGCTGTCTACAATGCTGTCATGGAGGTCTGCTCAGACTTTCCCCACTCATCGACAGCGACTTTCCTGAGACCATACACGGCGGTCACGAAAGAATAGCCCGTCGCCAAATTTTTATTGTAGAGCTGGTCAGTAGGTTGGAGGATACATTTCTGGTAACACACAGCCTTCAAATTACTCTCCATAGCGATGAAATGTGTATACGAAATAAGTTCAAATGGTTCAAATGGCTCTGAGCACTATGGGACTCAACTGCTGTGGTCATCAGTCCCCTAGAACTTAGAACTACTTAAACCTAACTAACCTAAGGACTTCCCACACACCCATGCCCGAGGCAGGATTCGAACCTGCGACCGTAGCAGTCGCACGGTTCCGGGCTGCGCGCCTAGAACCGCGAGACCACCGCGGCCGGCACGAAATAAGTGTAGGATATCAGTCCAAAACATTACCTACCTACCTTCCTGCTGAACCCGGGGGATTGTATGCTAGAGATGATCTCTGCCGCACCTGTCACCTTCCAAACTCTTCCATGACGGTAATCAGGCATCGCACAAATGCTACTCTATTCGGTGAAAAGAACCTGACGTCACTGATCCCATCAGGTTTAGACCAGCCTCTTCCCTTACCCACTCCTACCGAGCATTACACTGCCGAGTGCTTAGTAAAGGACGCCTAGAGATCAAACTTCACCGTTTGAGTACTGTCTGGACAAAGTCTTCCAAGCTCTTTCCAGAAAATAACAACCTCAGGTGTATTGCGTTCTCCTCTGTGTACTGACAAGCCATAATTTGTAGGCTCCCGCCCTCAGCTGGAGATTTTGACAGCAGGTGATTATTGCCCGTCATAACTTCAGTGCTTCGCATCTCGCAATATTGGATAATATTCGATTGGAGTCAATGCCGTGTACGCCAAATTAGGTAGCACCTTCCCGTGCCAACAAGCGCATTTGCCGGAAAGTGACACTACACTCAACGTCGAAGCATGAAACGACCCATCGAGGTACATTGACCGACTGATCACTGAACACACGAAGCACTGTCCAGTTATTCTTCACACCTACGTATTTACAGCCCTCTGCGACTAGAAGGCTCCGAATTATAGAATTCAACGTGGCGGTGTGTAACGTAAGTATGTCAGTGCTTGAGAAACAGAGTGCCATGATCGAGTTTAGAATTTGAAGAGTTCGTCCACATATGGAGCACCCTCTACTTCAGCATGATAATGCCCGACCACACACGAGCGCTACGACAACATGCATCAATCCGAAGCCTTGGGTTCACTGTCGCTGATAATCGTCCATATAATCCCGACTTGGCCCCATTAGATTTTCATCTATTTCCAGAACTCAAAGAATGCCTTGGAGGGCTTGATGGTGATGAAGCGGTGCATGCAATGGTGAGGTTGCGGCTCCGTCAACAAAGTCAAACATTCCACAGTGACAGTATCAACAAACTTTTCCCTCGTTGGGAGAAATGTGTCCGTCGCCAGAGTTACTACGTTGAGAATTAAATATGTAGGCACGAAGAATAAAGATGTGAACTGTTAATAAAATTTGTTTTCTTTAAAAAGCTTTAAGAGTTTTCAGAAATAAATTCGGGGGTTTTACTTTTCAGCACACTCTCGTACACGGAGCAGTACTGAAAGACAGAAAATTGTGAGGTTGCGAAACGATTTCAATGTGCGGCACGGATTCCTGTGTGTAGTAAAAATGTAGTAAAAATGGTTGATTGATGATAGCAACCTTAACTCGCCAAGCGACAAACGAACAGAAGTTGACAATGGCGTGCGGTGAGAGACAGTGAGTCACCGAATCTCCCAGCGACTTTCACTTAACCGTCGCGCCTGCTGCCATCCATCTTGTGTGACGCGGACCACCTGTTGACAGTTGCAACAGCCTGTTTGCTAACTGTCTTTGCCCCTTCTCGGCTGCTCTCTACTAGGTGCCGTTGATAAAGACGCTCAGGTTGGTCGTTACGGTAGCGGCACAGCGAATGGGCCATTAACAACGTCACAGAGCAGCTCCGAAGGGCAGCAAACACATTACGCCGCAAGGTCGTAAGAAGCACCACCGAGGTAACCGCTAAGATTTACAACAACAAGCCGGTACATAAATTAAAGTTTTAGAGTTACAGTGGTGAAACGTTTGGAATTGTATGAATAGCTAGGAAGACAAAGGAAAATCGTCTTCAAAGCAAAATTAAAAAAAAAAAAGAGGCTACATTCATTTCAGTTTTTGAGGGAAGTGGCTTGTTGTCTTTTGTAATAATTATTTTTTACTCTAGAGCTTCATTGTTTCAGTAATCTGCGCAAGCCCGTTACAGACCTATACTGTTCCGTCAAGTAAAGGAAGACAGTGATATTGGAAACACCGAAAACGGGGTTAAAGCAGCAGTGATTGCGAAAGTACAACTGATATAAGAAATAACTACGAATTTCACACCACTTCAGGTATGTAGCCGCGCAACGTCTTCGACAGTAGTCCGTCATTCTCAAGGGACAAATGAAACAAAAAATTTCTGTGCATGAAAATTAAAACCATCGTGGACGCGACTACGGCAACAAGAAACCCTAAAGTCAGCGCATGCTGTGTTTCCCTCACATACTGAAAATTACGGGGTTTTCACATGTCGAAATATCGGAGACTGTCGAACACGTTAGCTGGCTGTACTACAGTTATGAATGTGAACTTCAACGCACCGGAAGAAGCTCAAGTTTTACAATTCTAAGCCTGCCGGTGTGGCCGAGCGGTTCTAGGCGCTTCAGTCTGGAACCGCGCGACCACTACGGTCGCAGGTTCGAATCCTGCCTTGGGCATGGATGTGTGAGTTGTCCTTAGGTTAGTTAGGTTTAAGTAGTTCTAAGTTCTAGGGAACTGATGACCTCTCATAGTGCTCAGAGCCATTTGAACCATTTTCTTACAATTCTAAATTGTATCTACTTTACATTTTCTTGTGATTTTCAGGTTAAAACAACTAAAATGTTAAACGTGACTAATTCCAGCAACTGTATAACAGTAAACATAGAGAGGTCACAAAAAATCTGGCAGTTAGTTGCAAATAAAAGGTTAATTCGAACCCCTGACCTAGGTTTCGACAATTTTAAAATTCTTTGCTTCTGAAGGTGTAAAGGATCTTCTTACATCCCATGTTAATTAATTTGCTTGGTTGATTTGGGGGGAGGGGACCATACAACGATATCATCGGTCCCATTGAGTTAGGGAAAGAAGGGGATGGAAGTCGGCGGTGCCTTTTCACAGGAACTATCCCGGCATTTCCTTGAAGCGATTTAGGGAAATCATGGAAAACATAAATCAGTATGGTCGGACGCGGGTTTGCACCTTCGTCCTTCCGAAATGCGAGTGCAGTGTGCTAACCACTGCGCCACAAAGCCAAACAGTGCTTGCCATCTGAGAATCCATCTTAAGAACACGAAAAATCACGAACCATGACTTAAGATTGCAGTACTACAGGGTGTATCATAATTAATGCCGGCCGCGGTGGTCTAGCGGTTCTAGGCTCTCAGTCCGGAACCGCGGGACTGCTACGGTCGCAGGTTAGAATCCTGCCTCGGGCATAGATGTGTGTGATGTCCTTAGGTTAGTTAGGTTTAAGTAGTTCTAAGTTCTAGGGGACTGATGACCAGAGATGCTAAGTCCCATAGTGCTCAGAGCCATTTGAACCTTTATTTTTTTTAATTAATGGCGTAAACGCATACAGTTGAAAGTACACGATACTAGAAGCAAAAAAGTCTCAGTGAACACAGGGTCGAAAATGCATACCTTAAGAACTACGAGCAACTTTTCATTTTCGATACTGTGAAACAAATCTCTTCTACTGCAAGTTCTCTGCTTTCCATATTTTGGGAAGTGGTAGCATGGACCAAAATAAGACAAAAATGTCCAGCAAACAAGTGCTCTAAAACGCATACGTTAAAAATACGAGCATTTGATCATTAGAAGAATTGTGTTTCAAAGTAGCAAAGATGAACAAGTACTCATAGGTCTTAAGGAATGCATTTTAGAGCACATGTTTACTGATTTTTTTTCTTGTTTTGGTCCATACTACCAGTTCCCAAAATATGTAAAGCAAAGAACTTGCAGTAGAAGAGATTTGTTTCACAGTATCGAAGATGAAAAAGTGCTCGTATCTCTTAAGGTATGCATTTTCGACCCTATGTTTACTGAGACATTTTTTGCTTATAGTATCGTGTACTGTCATCTACATGCGTTTAGGCCATTAACTATGAAACACCCTGCATGGTATTAAAGGTGTGCAGACAAAATACCATTTTAGGGGTCCATTAACATGAGGCTCTTGTCAACATTAAAGTTGACTTGTAAGCAATAAAATGCAATGATGGCATCTGGAGTACAGCAGTAAATATTTGACAAATAGCAAAAGTCATTGATATTGCAGTTTTGATTATTCAATGTACTTCATCAGCAAATGGTTCAAATGCCTCTGAGCACTATGGGACTCAACTTCTGAGGTCATTAGTCTCCTAGAACTTAGAACTAGTTAAACCTAACTAACCTAAGGACATCACAAACATCCATACCCGAGGCAGGATTCGAACCTGCGACCGTAGCGGTCTTACTTCATCAGCATGTGATGTAACAATGACCATTACACCTTCTGAAGAAGACAATTTTAAAAGTGTCGAAACTTAGGTCAAGAGTTTCTTTAAACCTTTATGTGCAGCTGTTTGGCTGTTTTTTTCAGTCTCTTGATGATTAAAACAACTACATTTCTTCACAAAATTTTCTTTCAACATACTGTTTCAGGTAGCCATTTTTCCGTATATGCCACAAAGGAAAACGTTTGGTTGTTTTATACAGTTGAGGATGTCCGTTTCTTAGCATCTGAGTGCAACATAAATATGTCGAGGCTAGTTTTGACACAACCACTAAAAAGACTTCATGCCCTCAATCAGATGAGAGCAAGAACATTGTACATGATTTAACTCTCAATGACTCCAACGCCACATCAAAATCCAGTCTGATTTGAGGAGAAGTACAAAAGTCGAAATGAGCACAAGAAAGTAGGAAAACAAGTACAACATGGACTTGGCACTTATGATTTGCAGAAGAGGAATTCGGACACTTTCCTGTACGAACAGGAGGGACAGATTCCACTGTGGAATCCGGAAGTAAGTCAGAGTGCAGTATAACGCCTGGTAAGAGTTGGACACGGTACAGAAAGAGGATGAAATTAGTATTTAATGTCCCATCGACAACGGCGTCACTAGAGACGGAGCACAAGCTATGATTACGAAAGGATACAGAAGGAAAGCAGCCTAAGGAACCATCCCGGCAATCACATCAAGAGATTAAGGGAAATGACGGGAAACTTAGATCAGGATGGCAGGACCCAAGTTTGAACCACCGTCCACCCGCATGCTATTCCAGTGTGATAACCACTACCCTATTGCACCCAGTGGGACTCGATACTAATGATATCTGCCTTAACCAACAGTGACGTATTTTGTAAGTGAACAGTTATCCCTTATGTTGATTGATTTTTACTTTCCCTCTGTATTAAAAATGGTTTTACTATTATTGACTGTCAATTATTACGTGATGGCAAGAGTTTTATTAGAGATGAAAGCGAGTCTATGGCTCATATTTTATTTAAAATAAAATATAAAAAATCAAATTTCAGAAATCAACATTCTAGCTTAACATGGCGTAAAATGCAACCGAACGAAGAGGGAATGCCATAGGCAAATACGCAAAGCAACATCTATCTTCAATGTGACGCCAGCTCATACGAGAGTTTCTCACGATTATTAATGTTTTTACATAAGAAAATATGAGACGTCTTGGACAAGTACAATACTGTTTAAAAGTAAAATGAAACTGTTAATTAATTTAGTAACTCATTTTGTTAATCTGCGTATAAAAAAGAATTCACTAATCAACTCTGAATTGTTTATTTAACAGAACTACACTTGACATACTGCCCGCAGGAATCTGTTTCATATCGTTCGGCCTATGGTTGTTTGGTTCAAAAATAATCTGAGATTTCGCTAGTATGGCAGGCTGATATCCTCGATGAACTATCCTTCGCTGCTTGCACACGTGATACAATACTTCGTGTAAGTTCTGAGAAACTATATATGGAAGAGGATGTAGATGAAAACGAAATGGGAGATACGATACTGCGTGAAGAGTTTGACAGAGCACCTGAGTCGAAACAAGGCCCCGGGAGTAGACAACATTCCTTTAGAACTACTGACGGCCTTGGGAGAGCCAGTCCTGACAAAACTCTACCATCTGGTGAGCAAGATGTGTGAGACAGGCGAAATACCCTCAGACTTCAAGAAGAATATAATAATTCCAATCCCAAGGAAAGCAGGTGTTGACAGATGTGAAAATTACCGAACTTTCGGTTTGATAAGTCACAGCTGCAAAATACTAACGCGAATTATTTACAGACGAATGGAAAAACTGGTAGAAGCCGACCTCGGGGAAGATCAGTTTGGATTCCGTAGAAATGTTGGAACACGTGAGGCAATACTGACCTTACGACTTATCTTAGAAGAAAGATTAAGGAAAGGCAAACCTACATTTCTAGCATTTGTAGACTTAGAGAAAGCTTTTGACAATGTTGACTGGAATACTATCTTTCTCATTCTAAAGGTGGCAGGGGTAAAATACAGGGAGCGAAAGGCTATTTACAATTTGTACAGAAATCAGATGGCAGTTATAAGAGTCGAGGGGCATGAAAGGGAAGCAGTGGTTGGGAAGGGAGTGAGACAGGGTTGTAGCCTCTCCCCAATGTTATTCAATCTGTATATTGAGCAAGCAGTAAAGGAAACATAAGAATAATTCGGAGTAGGTATTAAAATCCAGGGAGAAGAAATAAAAACTTTGAGGTTCGCGGATGACATTGTAATTCTGTCAGAGACAGCAAAGGACTTGGAAGAGCAGTTGAACGGAATGGACAGTGTCTTGAAAGGAGGATATAAGATGAACATCAACAAAAGTAAAACGAGGATAATGGAATGTAGTCTAATTAAGTCGGGTGAAGCTGAGGGAATTAGATTAGGAAATGAGACACTTAAAGTAGTAAAGGAGTTTTGCTATTTGGGGAGCAAAATAAGTGATGATGGTCGAAGTAGAGAGAATATAAAATGTAGACTGGCAATGGCAAGGAAAGCGTTTCTGAAGAAGAGAAATTTGTTAACATCGGGTAATTTAGGTGTCAGGAAGTCGTTTCTGAAAGTGTTTGTATGGAGTGTAGCCATGTATGGAAGTGAAACATGGACAATAAATAGTTTGGACAAGAAGAGAATAGAAGCTTTCGAAATGTGGTGCTACAGAAGAATGCTGAAGATTAGATGGGTAGATCACATAACTAATGAGGATGTATTGAATAGGATTGGGGAGAAGAGAAGTTTGTGGCACAACTTGACTAGAAGAAGGGATCTGTTGGTAGGACATGTCCTGAGGCATCAAGGGATCGCAAATTTAGCACTGGAGGGCAGCGTGGAGGGTAAAAATCGTAGAGGGAGACCAAGAGATGAATACACTAAGCAGATTCAGAAGGATGTAGGTTGCAGTAGGTACTGGGAGATGAAGGAGCTTGCACAGGATAGATTAGCATGGAGAGCTGCATCAAACCGGTCTCAGGACTGAAGACCACAACAACAACAACAACAACAACATATTTGTTCCACGAACGACATCGGAAACGTGACAAACCCCAGTAGCGGGCGAAATGACACCTTTAAAGAACAAATGCCTGGCACGGCCTTTCTCCCGTACCTCCCCAGGGTAGGAACTAGAAGCGGATGAATATCGGAAAATACAGATAGTACGCAGATCGACCGAGGAAACCAGTGAGTACTTCAGATCGCTCAGCGACAACGAGGACCCGCTCACAGCATCAATGGTTAACCAAACTCTGCGCACTTTCGGCCAATTATGCAGGGTGTAAATTTTAAGTTGACAAACCAGAATAACTCGAAAAATAAGCTTCACACGAAAAAATGTGTAGAATCCAAAGTTGATTATTTTCGAGGGGGACATCGGCTGGTGCTAAAATTAACCCGCCACCCCAGACCCCGACAACTTTAAAATTTCAAATGGGAACCCCCATTTCTTATTGCAGAATCAGATTCTACATAAAGAACTACGTACATTTTGTTTTAAACATTTGTTTTGATTCTTGGTAGTTGGCGCTGTAATGCAATAAAATCCATGTTCTCACTCGGTTCGCGAGTCAGTTTTTTAGTTAATGAGTTCACTCGTCAGTAAGTAGGATGTTTGGTTAGTTAGTTAGCTAGTCAAATGGTCTGTTTCATAATTAAAAGTTGTGTAGCCTCATTATCACGAAAAAACAAAACTTATCCGAGTCTGCGGAAAAAATTAATGTATGGGTGAACATTTGTAAAACTCTACTTCCTCCCTCACAAACCCCACTCTATGGGGATAGAGGAAGAGTTTTAGTTTTATCGAATCAAAATTTACCAAGTAAATAAGTATTTTTTATTTATCCGTAACCATTTTCCACGCAAAAATGAGAACATGGATTTTCTTGAATTAGGGCACCAACTACCAAGAATGCTTAAGACAAAATGTACGTAGTTTTTAATGTAGAATCTGAGTCTGCAATAAAAAAATGGTGGTTCCCATTTGAAATTTTAAAGTTGCCTTCTGATCCACCCCCAGGGGATTCGGGTGGCGGGCTAATTTTAGCACCGGATTCTATACATTTTTTCTTGTGATGCTTCTTTTTGGATTTGTTTTGGTTTGTCAACTTCAAATTTACCGGAATGACGGGTCAATCCACTGTCGCCAAGATGCCGGAACATGCACGAAACAGTAGGGTGGGAGAGGCGGAAAATCGGTTGTCCTTGAGCATGCGTCAAATGACGTGGAACAATGTACATGTTCGCCAAAACTCGACTTCTGCGTGAGCAAATTAGTTACTACGCCCGTCTGTTCCTAGAGATCATGGATGTCTATATGCACGAAGAGAACGTCAACGAGGAGGAGGAAAGCCTGGGAGTAAGCGGATGTTTGACTGCTGTCTTACAGAGAACGAACAACACAGGTACGTAGCTAGCGATAAAGACCACGAAAAGGCACTCGGCCAAAGTCCCCACGAGCTCGGCTTCATTCCGCCACTGGCGACAGTGGATGATTGTTTTGAAAATGTCAGCGAAAAGTTAGGTTATCAATCATCCGTCGCCCCATGAATCCAAAATAGACACCTCCAAGTGATATGTCATCAAGATATGGACACATAAATTATTGCATTAATGGAATTATAGTTGTTTCACACATTACCTGCATGTAAATGTAATAAGCTCCAATGGAATCACAGTGTTTGCTAGAACTGTATAATCAGAACGTCGGCGTTTGATGAGGACGGACCGTTATGAGTGTTTACATAGTATATACATTGCCAGTTAATTTAGCGAATGTCACGCAACCGAATGTGTAGGTCTAACTACAGCTATTTAGTAAAGCAATCAAAAAATGGAGCCGGCCAGAGTGGCCGAGCGGTTCTAGGCGCTTCAGTCTGGAACCGCGCGACCGCTACGACCGCAGGTTCGAATCCTGCCTCGGGCATGGTTGTGTGTGATGTCCTTAGGTTAGTTAGGTTTAAGTAGTTCTAAGTTCTAGGGGACTGATGACCTCAGATGTTAAGTCCCATAGTGCTCAGAGCCATTTTTTGAAAAAATGGTACAACGCCTATGTTTTTTCACTGTGCAAAGCGGCAAGCCATTTTCCATATCCCTTTTCATTTACTATGAGAACCACACACTAATTAGAGCATTATGAGGGAGCGGAATATGATGATAATGATTCATGAAAGCCAACTGGACTGCAGTGTCTGTTATCACTGACTTCCACTAACTTCATATCGTAACAACCGGGTGGTTATAATTAAAGTTTCCCTATTTAACAAGTTATAAAACGGAAACTAATTACTGTACGAGTAGCAAAGTTGGTAGCATTAATGTCCAGAGTGCATGATTTCCATGCGTCACAGCGCCGCCATCCAGTTCCAACTATGGCCACCAGGAGCCCTGATCAGTCATTGTGATTCATAGTCTCACGCACCTAACCAGTCGTAGTGCACTTGTTGACGTTTGAACATGAGCTTGGACAAAAGCAGCAGGGCATTATGGGTGAAACTGTATTATCAAGCCGGCCGCGGTGGCGGTGCGGTTCTAGGCGCTTCAGTCCGGAACCGTGAGACTGCTACGGTCGCAGGTTCGAATCCTGCCTCGGGCATGGATGTGTATGATGTCCTTAGGTTAGTTAGGTTTAAGTAGTTCTACGTTCTAGGGGACTGATGACCTCAGATGTTAAGTCCCATAGGGCTCAGAGCCATTTGAACCATTTTTGCATTATCAAAACAACAGTAATGCTGCAGCTGCACATCGAGAATATCACCGGCTTTCTCCACATGCTGTGCGGAGCATGATGTAGCAGTTCGAATCAACTAGAGGACTGGGCGTCGCTCCGGGAAGAGGCCGAAGAGTGGTTTCACCACAGGTGGTTGATGAAATCGCTGTTGCTGTGGCAGACAACGTCGCGCGTAATTCCCGATCGTCAGGCAGTGCGAGTGCTGTGTCACGACAGTTGAAGATCCCGTGGTCCACTGTATGGAAGGTGCTTCGAACCATTCTCAGTTGGTATCCGTACAAGATCCATATCATACAGCAGCTTGCACCACAGATCACACAACGACACGTTGATTTCGCTCTCCACTTTCCCGCAAGGATTGAAGTTGACGAGGGCTGGTCCTGGACCACCCTATGGACAGAGAAAACTCAATTTTCTCTGACGGGTGATGTAAACACACAGAGTTGCCAAGTGTGGCGAAATTCACCTCCAGTCACTGTGCATGAAGTTCCTGTGTATGGTGAACGTGTCCCCTTATGGTGTGGCTTCACGCTACGTTCATCATTGGCCATTCTTTTTTGAACAGTTTGGCGCTCAAGGACCATAGACGTGCAGTGTTACTGGCCAGCGGCACTGTGATATGTCTTGCCAGCATGTCACACACGCCCCACAGGAGAGAGACGCACTGAACTCAACAGTTTTCATGCAAGATGGAGCCCCACCGCACATCGCTCGTGATGTTCACCTGCTTCTCCGAAACACATTTGGAAACGATCGAATTAGTAGCCGATCGTTTCCAAATTCTTGGCTAGCACCTTCACCTGGTCTCTCCCTGTGATTTCTGGTTGTGGGACTTTCTGAAGGACAGGGTTTACCAAGGGAACATTCACACATGTGCTTATAAAGCGCAGGATATTAAGAGAGGTAGCCAGCATACCTACGGACATGCTTCGTTCTGCTGTGCAGAATGCAATCCTGCGCTTTCAGACTCTTCTGGACACTGATGGGCGCCATATTGAGCCCCTTTTGTAGCAGAAATGGTACCGGTATGTAATGGTATTATATACCGTAGCAGCACATTAAAAGTGTTTCAGTTGAACTGATTCTGCATTATTTGTCTTTCCCATGTTGTTGAAGTTAATGCTACCAAGCTTGCTCCTCGTAAGGTAGTTGGTTTTCGTATTATAACGTGTTAAATAGGGAAAGTTTGATTATAGCCACCCGGTACTTGGAACATGGGGCAGGTCTTTTTCTTTTTGCTTTCTGAGAGTGTGTGCGAACAGGACAAGTGCTGGATCTGGGACAGGCAAGGGAGTGTCCAAAATAACGAAAAGAAGCGAGGATGAGCAGCCAGTGTGGCCTCTGGCATCTGGCATTCGCAGAGGCAGTTGGTGTCAGGTGTTGCCTTCATGAGAGCAGCCTCGCAGGGAGAGCTCCGGGTGACCGGTGCCACTGTGCTCTTACGACTCACCTCCAGCCTAGCGGCTGAGCAGTGGCGAGTGAAGGAACTGTACCAGTAGGTGGCTGGCACTCTGAAGCGTGCCCTCAGCCGATAACAATCTTACGCTTTCCTAAAGAAACGCGGAATGCCGAAATATAAGGCGCTAGCCTCAGATGCTCCCTATTTTAATTTCCGAGCACCTCTGATGCGAGACTAGTTCCTGGTTGAAAAAACGCACTACCGGTAAAATGCTTGTGATGCCAGGTACAATTCAGTTAAAAGAAAAATTTAGAATTCGTCTGGAGACGGAGACGCGAGTGGATCAAGGAATACGTCCACATACGGAATCTAGCGTGGATTCAGAAGTTCGTCCAAGGACGGAGATGAGATCAGATCGCGAAGTTCGTTTTGAGACGGAGACGAGGGCGCATCTGGTGTGCATATTAGCAGCCGAATGGGATCCAAAATTCGTATCGGCAGAAGCAGAACCCTCACCCTGTGCTTCAGACACACAGGCATATCAGCAGCTTTCTGCATGTGTCGCACTGGTTATACAGAACGAGCATTATTAGCAGCAGCCGGCCGCTGTGGCCGAGCGGTTCTAGACCCTTCAGTCCGGAACCACGTGGCTGCTACGGTCGCAGGCTCGAATACTGCCTCGGGCATGGATGTGTGTGATGTCCTTAGGTTAGTTAGGTTTACGTAGTTCTAAGTTCTAGGCGACTGACGACTCAGATGTAAGTCCCACAGTGCTTATAGCCATTTTATTAGCAGCACTAACATTGTAGGACAGCACTTGGTCGATATGTTGTCAGATCATTGCAGTTATCTGTCAACAGACCAGCACTGATTCCGTAAAAGCACGTGTTTGTCACTCTGTCAGGCCAAAAGTCACTGAATTCGTTTAATTAGAAGCTCGCGAGTCTTTTTTTTCAGTTTCAGTTGCATCTAAAGGGCACGTTTTCTTCACCTTCAGGTAAATACGAAAACCAACAGGTCCACTTGGTTTTGATTCATGCGGTGCAGATTTGTAATATCGGTTGAAGCTTGATATTCAGATGCGTTTTATGTTTGTGTGTTAATAGAATAAAATAAAGTGTAAATTTCTGTTAACACCTTCACTTAAGGCCGGCTGGAGTGGCCGTGCGGTTCTAGGCGCTACAGTCTGGAGCCGAGCGACCGCTACGGTCGCAGGTTCGAATCCTGCCTCGGGCATGGATGTGTGTGATGTCCTTAGGTTAGTTAGGTTTAATTAGTTCTAGGCGACTGATGACCTCAGAAGTTAAGTCGCATAGTGCTCAGAGCCATTAGCCGTCACTTAACGTCATTTTTAATATTACGCAATTCTTCACTTTAGAGTTCACAGCAAGCGCCATAAATTCTTCGTGTTAGTCATTGCGTTCCACTCAATAATTTGAGCCTGGGGCTTAATGGGTGTCCAGCTCTAACTTTATTTTCTGGGTCAGGACACCCATTTCAAACACACATGGGTTTATGCAATAGTTGCTGTCTTTTCATGGGAAACCCCTTTCTCTACATTCTTACTACCGTAGGAAGTCCCAATATGCTTTGAAGGTAGAAATAAATATTCTCATTGCAGTTCAGTAGAGCACACTCAGTAATGTGGGGAATGGGACTCTGCGTCTTGTGTACCTGCACTGTTGATTCTGTCAACACGCCTCTAAAAGGTCGTTTCAAGTTGAAATGCGCGTGCATTGTCACTGTATGGCAGTAAGCTTTGTCAGCACAGGAAGTCTCCCAACCAATGAACAAAAAACTATTATCGTATGGGACAAACCATTAAAGATCGGCTTTTTAGTGGACGCCAGCAGCCAACAACATTAGCTGATGAGAGTTGCTGCAAATTATGGTGTTGGGTACCCAGAGAAGAATGCAACAGAACTGCACGTTGCCATTCTGGAGGCATCTGCGATGGCTGCATCAAACCAGTCAGTATGTAACAGTACATGAAATGACGACAGCTAAAATTTGTGCCCGACCGGGACGCCAACTCAGATTTCCCGCTTATCGCGGGCGGCCGCCTTACCATTAAGCTATCTGAGAACGACTCACGGCCAAACCCAGTCTTTCATATGTCGTCAATCATGTGTCAACCTGTACTTGTACGTCCATTATGTATATTCTTTTGTTAGGAAGACACTGTAACTGAAAGTCGCTCACCCGGTGTCGACGTATAAATACCGTACTGCAGTGCGTGTACTGTACCGACGCGCAACGCAAACTTCCTACGGACATGCACGCTCGCCATAAGCAGGAAACACGGGTTCGAGTCCCTATCCGGCACAAATTATCACTGTTATCATTACACTATACAGCTGATATTCGCAGCTGTGAATCTACAGGGTGAGCACAAAGTCTTGCCCCGATTATAACAATTTATTACAGAATAACCGTTTGACATGGTAATTTACATTTGATGGGGTTACAAAGGTTAGTGTTACTAGTTTTTTAAGACAACTTACGTTAGTAAACCTCAACGTGTGCTCTCTTGGTAGCTCGAAGAACGTCGAGGCGGTATTTCAGATCCCGCCAGGCGTTTCGTAACATGTGTTCTGTCACAGTACCCACAGCATCTTGTACCCCAGCCTTCAGTTCGTCGACGTCAGCAACTGGTGTGACGAAGCCTCTGTCGTTGATATAGCCCCAGAAAAAAAAGTCAAGGGGCGTAATGTCTGGAGAACGGGGGATGGCCAGGGTGTTGGACCGTTCCTTGCAAACCACCGATCCGGAAATGTTTCATCCAGAAAATAACGCACTACCAAAGCCCCAAAGTTAGAAGAATATCAACTATGGATAATTTTCCAGCAAGATGGGGCACCCCCTCCCACCCCCACCCCCCCCCTCCACTATGCTTTGATAGTGCGTTATTTCCTGGATTAAACATTTGCGGATAGGTGGTTTGGAAGGAACGGTCCAACACCCTGGCCACCCAGCTCTCCAGACATTACGCCCCTTGACTTTTTTTTTTCTGGGGCTATATCAAGGACAGAGTCTTCGTCACACCAGTTGCTGACGTCGACGAACTGATGGCTAGAATACAAGATGCTGTGGGTACTGTGACAAAACACATGTTACGAAACACCTGGTGGGAACTGGAATACCTCCGCGACATTCTCCGAGCTACCAAGGGAGCACACGTTGAGGTTTACTTAACGTAAGTGGTCTTAAAAAAAAAAAAAAACTAGTAACACTAACCTATGTAACCGTATCAAATGTAAATTATTATGTCAAACGGTTATTCTGCAATAAATTGTTATAATCAGGAAAAGACTTTGTGCTCACCATGTATTTCATAACGACTACGCAGTGCAGGAGAACAACACAGGAACTGTTATATTGTATTTATCTGTCGACACCGGGCAGGTAACATTCAACTAAAATGTGTTCGCTGTATGGGAATATACATAATAGCTGTATCAGTACAGGCTGTTGACACATGCTGGGCGACATATGGAAGTTTGGGTCTGACCGTCAGGCGTGCTCGGGTAGCCTAGTGATAAAGCAACAGCTCGCGATATGCGGGAAATCTGCGTTCAAGTCCCAGAACGGAACAAATTTTCGTTGTCGTCATTCCATCGCATAATTGATGGTTGTCTATCTTCGGCACTGGGAATACATTTCATATGTTTCACAACCATTGTAGTCGTTGCAGTTCCTGTTCCTTCAGACAAGAAACATCCCATCCCCAGCACCATGATTCGTGAAGATGATCGGCACGTGAAGTGGAATTCCTTTGCGTTCCCTCCACCAATGGTGTGCAGGATATATTGACGTCTGATGATTGTCGTAGAGGATTATGGTGGTGGACAGGTACCAACTGACGTCTCAAGCATGAAGTCCTAGCTGTTCAGTAAAGAGCTGAGTCAGTCATGTTTTGGGTCCATACACCGATGTCAGACGCCTCTTAATGCCATTGAGGGTGGTTTGAGGACCGCACAGTATCCGACTGGATTCTATAACATATTACGCGCCATAAAAATCTCGATTTAAAATGATAAGAGTCGATGGCAGGGTTCGAGTGTGGCGCAGACCCCAGGAGGTCATGGACCCATGTTGTCAACAAGGCACTGCCGCGCGGGGTAGCAGAGCAGTCTAGGGCGCATTGCCTCGGTTCGCGTGGCTAACCTCGTCGGAGGTTCGAGTCCTCCCTCGGGCATGGGTGTGTGCGTGTTGTCCTTAGCGTAAGTTAGTTTAAGTTAGACTAAGTAATGCGTAAGCCTAGGGACCGATGACCTCAGCAGTTTGGTCCCATAGGAACTTACCACGAACTTCCAATTTTCCAACAAGGCACTGCGCAAACTAGTTCAAATGGTTCAAATGGCTCTGAGCACTATGGGACTTAACATCTGAGGTCATCAGTCCCCTAGAACTTAGAACTACTTAAACCTAACTAACCTAAGGACATCACAAACATCCATGCCCGAGGCAGGATTCGAACCTGCGACCGTAGCAGTCGTGCGGTTCCAGACTGAACCGCTCGGCCACAGCGGCCGGCGCGCAAACTAGTTTGGTTCCGTAATGGTGTGGGCTGTGTTTACGTGGAATGGCCTGGGTCCTCTGGTCCACCAATCACCGACTGAAAATGGATATGTTCGGCAGTCATTCATGGACTTCACTTTCCAAAACAGCGATGTTATGTCACCGGCCCACAACTGTTCACGATTGGTTTGAAGAACATTCTGGACGACTCGAGCGAATGATCTGGACAACCAGATTTCCCGACATGAATTGCATCGAACATTTATGGGACATAATCGAGATACAAGTTCGTGCATAACAGCAATGATAATTGTTGTTTTTAACCGCTAAAAGTTAAAAAAATTATTCTGAGACTGGCTGTATGGCTGATGTCCGAGACCCACTAATAAATTTAAAAAATGTTTATTACAGTTATTGTTTAACTTTTATTTACTAGTAAAGTTATTTTTGTTTCGTGAGGCTAATTATTTTCTTGTCGTGCATAAAACCCAGCACCAGCAACACTTTCGCAGTTATCGACTGCTATATAGGCCGCATGGATCATTATTTCTGCAGGGGACTTCTAACGACTTGTTGAGTCCGTGCACGTCGAGTAGCTGCACTACACTGGGAAAAAGGAGGCCTGACGCGATATTAGGAGATATCCCATGATTTTCGTCATCTCAGTGTATGGCTGAAGAACAAATAAGAATGTAGATAAAGCGACTTATAGTTTTGCGTTTGAATATAGTAAATGAATAAGGATGATTTATGATATCAGGCCTCCTTTCAAATTAACTAATGTGGTTTTAAATTTTGTTGGATCATTAACGGAATTTCATACTAATTTAAGGTAGATGATAATTGTTGTTTTTAACCGCTAAAAGTTAAAAAAATTATTCTGAGACTGGCTGTATGGCTGATGTCCGAGACCCACAAATAAATTTAAAAAATGTTTATTATGGTTATTGTTTAACTTTTATTTACTAGTAAAGTTATTTTTGTTTCGTGAGGCTAATTATTTTCTTGTCTTTTTCCTCACACATTCGCAGATACGCAGATGGAACAATTGTTTCTTGACATTTTACAATTACCGTTTCATGCCATGCTTAGTCTTGTATGTTTTTGGGTGTGTGTGTGTGTGTGTGTGTGTGTGTGTGTGTGTGTGTGTGTGTGTGTGTGTGTCAGAGAGAGAGAGAGAGAGAGAGAGAGAGAGAGAGATAAGACTGTTCATGGAAGCGGATCTAGTGTAGCACAACACTACTGTCTGAATTAAACTATAAACAACAGAAATTAATACGATGGTCAGGCACACACGTCAGATATACTTTTTTTTAATTTTTTGAGAATATTTAGCTCAAAAAGCCTCACGTGAGTGTTCACAGTCCTATAATACGGTATGTTGTCTTAAAAAGACGTTACGAGAACCGTCGTTGTAGGATAACTATAAAGTTTATAAATTAAAACTGCAATTTACACAAGCAAATAACCAATTTAGACAAGAAGAGAATAGAAGCTTTTAAATTTGATGCTACGGAAGAATGCTGAAGATTAAATGGTTAGACCATGTAACTGACGAGGAGGTGCTGAACAGAATTGGGAAGAAAACAATTTATGACACAACGTAAGTAAAACAAGGGATCCGTTGATAGCACACTTTCTGAGGCGTCAAGGGACCACCAGTTTATTACTGGAGGGAAGTATGGGGGGGGGGGGGGTACAAATTATAAATGGAGACGAATAGATGAATTCAGGAAGCAGGTTGAAGTGGATGTAAGTAGCAGTAGTTATTCGGAGATAAAGAGCCTTGCGCAGGATGGAATAGGATGGAGAACTTGGGGTACGATGGAGACCTTGCATAAAACCAGTCCTCAGATCGAAGACAACAACAACATACGCCGGCCGTTGTGGCCGAGCGGTTCTAGGTGCTTCAGTTCGGAATCGCGCTGCTACTACGGACGCAGGTTCGAATCCTGCCTCGGGCATGGATGTTTGTGATGTTCGTAGGTTGGTCTAGGGGACTGATGACCTCAGATGTTAAGTGCCATAGTGCTTGGAGCCATTTGAACCATTTTTTTGAACAACAACAAAGACGTACGACAATTCGATGAACAGAAATAGACGCCACGTAAGTGTTCGTCACATTTCATTTTTAGTAACTTTATAATCATTTCATGTACGTTTCGTGAAGGTAAAAGAAACTGACGTAATTTTACCGAATTTTGAACGAAAAACTCCTTACCTTGACGCACAAAACCAATAACGGTTACAAAACGAGGTCTCAGTGCGTAAGCAAGAAAATCTGTAAGAGGCATCTGAAGATGAATTTGTAGTAAATCCGAATCTTGTGATGGTATGTTTTAAACAAATTTCTTAACCAGTACTTGTGACCGGTTGATGTTTAAATTCATACATCTGGTAATTGTCGTATTATAGATGATATAGCTCGTTACGGGGGTCGTTGATGAAAAACACACACTGTTTCAAAAATACACCAAATCAACAGTTTTGGAGATATGGCAAAGAAATTTTGTACCACGCTTTAACATATTTACGTATAAAATCCTTTGATTATATATATTCAACTTTTTAAAATTAAATTTGAAGTTTTATTTTCAAATAATAATGTATGTGCCTTTTTCTCAGAAAGTATTCAAGAGATTTCTACAAAAATTTCGCTGTTTCGGCTCTTTATATGTTGTAAGCTTCTCTCATGAGGTTTTTGAAATAGGTCGTATAGGAGAATTTTCATAACTTTTTAATTATAATTTCACAAGTACAATTTTCAATTCATGCAAAATTCCAAGCACTTTGCCCAATATCTCAGCTTGCAGTCAGAATTTCGAAACTTGCTCTTGAGACAACGTTTGTTAGCTTTACAGAAATATGTGTACAAAATTTCATAATTCTAGCATTCATAGAATCTGAGGAAAAGGTACATAAACTTTAAAAAACAAACTTTTCAGGAAACGTAATTTAAAGCTCAGCCAAACTATTTTTCCCTATGACACATTTGTTATCTGGGTCGTCTTTCACTTCAAGGCTTCTCTCCTGGTTTCTTGTTGTATGTCTTCTTTCCTATACCACGTCTTCAACTGACTTTCCAGCTGCGGACACTAGCTGTAAATCTATTTTTCTTAGGATGTCTTGAGTAAAATTTTCTATCTTGAAGCCTATTCTTTGTAATACCTTCATCCTCTCGACGTTCGCATCATTAAATACAATAACTGCATCATAAGTTGCAATTCTGACAACCGTAGAAGATGCAAATGTGTTTTTAGGGCATCGTTTCCATATGAATGAACGTAGAAACTCATTTGGATTTTGGGTTTTGCCATGAACTCACTTTTTGAGAAGTGCAGGATCGACCAAAGTTGATCTATAATTTTTTTTTTCATCAGTCTACTGACTGGTTTGATGCGTCCCGCCACGAACTCCTTTCCTGTGCTAACCTCTTCATCTCAGAGTAGCACTTGCAACCTACGTCCTCAATTATTTGCTTGACGTATTCCAATCTCTGTCTTCCTCTACAGTTTTTGCCCTCTACAGCTCCCTCTAGTACCATGGAAGTCATTCCCTCATGTCTTAGCAGATGTCCTATCATTCTGTCCCTTCTCCTTATCAGTGTTTTCCACATATTCCTTTCCTCTCCGATTCTGCGTAGAACCTCCTCATTCCTTACCTTATCAGTCCACTTAATTTTCAACATTCGTCTGTAGCACCGCATCTCAAATGCTTCGATTCTCTTCTGTTCCGGTTTTCCCACAGTCCATGTTTCACTACCTTACAATGCTGTACTCCAGACATACATCCTCAGAAATTTCTTCCTCAAATTAAGACCGGTATTTGATATTAGTAGACTTCTCTTGGCCAGAAATGCCTTTTTTGCCATAGCGAGTTTGCTTTTGATATCCTCCTTGCTCCGTCCGTCATTGGTTGTTTTACTGCCTAGGTAGCAGAATTCCTTAACTTCATTGACTTCGTGACCATCAATCCTGATGTTAAGTTTCTCGCTGTTCTCATTTCTACTACTTCTCATTACCTTCGTCTTTCTCCGATTTACTCTCAAACAATACTGTGTACTCATTAGACTGTTCATTCTGTTCAGCAGATCATTTAATTCTTCTTCACTTTCACTCAGGATAGCAATGTCATCAGCGAATCGTATCATTGATATCCTTTCACCTTGTATTTTAATTCCACTCCTGAACCTTTCTTTTATTTCCATCATTGCTTCCTCGACGTACAGATTGAAGAGTAGGGGCGAATGGCTACAGCCTTGTCTTACACCCTTCTTAATACGAGCACTTCGGTCTTGATCGTCCACTCTTATTATTCCCTCTCGGTTGTTGTACATATTGTATATGACTCGTCTCTCCCTATAGCTTACCCCTACTTTTTTCAGAATCTCGAACAGCTTGCACCATTTTATATTGTCGAACGCTTTTTCCAGGTCGACAAATCCTATGAAAGTGTCTTGATTTTTCTTTAGCCTTGCTTCCATTATTAGCCGTAACGTCAGAAGTGCCTCTCTCGTCCCTTTACTTTTCCTAAAGCCAAACTGATCGTCACCTAGTGCATTCTCAGTTTTCTTTTCCATTCTTCTGTATACTATTCTTGTAAGCAGCTTCGATGCATGAGCTGTTAAGCTGATTGTGCGATAATTCTCGCACTTGTCAGCTCTTGCCGTCTTCGGAATTGTGTGGATGATGCTTTTCCGAAAGTCAGATGGTATATCGCCAGACTCATATATTCTACACACCAACGTGAATAGTCGTTTTGTTGCCACTTCCCCCAATGATTTTAGAAATTCTGATGGAATGTTATCTATCCCTTCTGCCTTATTTGACCGTAAGTCTTCCAAAGCTCTTTTAAATTCCGATTCTAATACTGGATCCCCTATCTCTTCTAAATCGACTCCTGTTTCTTCTTCTATCACATCAGACAAATCTTCACCCTCATAGAGGCTTTCAATGTATTCTTTCCACCGATCTGCATGAGTTGTACTAACAAATAAAAAATAAATCGAAAATCGGTATTTTTGGTCAGTTTCGGCAACGTCCCCCGTAAGTGTGTTATGTTATTACCAGCAAGTGAGGCCTCGTTAGCTGGTTTACGGGACAGCGTTGGACGCCAAGAACGCGGGTGTGGCACCGCAGAGGCGGCTAACCAGTTTACCGGTGCAGCTGGTGCTTGTGATGCCACTCGGCTAATTTGCCGGATCTCTGCGTGGTTCTGAGTGCCGGAGACTGTCCTGAGGGCTGCGAGCGCCGAGTCTGCTGCCGGCACAGGTGTGGCGCGCCTCGCCTCGCCTCGCCTCGTCTTGCCTCCCCCGCTATTTCCGCTAAGACGCGTAATCTGCCAGCAGCCTGGGCCGCCAGCCAGGGCAGGTGCCTTCCAAAAGCAATTAGTCTGTCGGCGCCGCTGCTGATCGCCGCCTCCAGCGAGGCAGGCTTTCAGCCAGGCGTCACACTGGGTGCGAGGCGGGTGTAGGTGCAAATGTTTTAGTATGTGGTATCTTACTACGAGGGTTGGAACTTTAAAAGTGGCTACTATTTACACTACTGGCCATTAAAATTGCTACACCAAGAAGAAAGGCAGATGATAAACGGGTATTCATTGGACAAATATATTACACTGGAACTGACATGTGATTACATTTTCACGTAATTTGGGTGCATAGATCCTGAGACCTCAGTACCCAGAACAACCACCTCTGGCCGTATTAACGGCCTTGATACGCCTGGGCATTGAGTCAAACAGAGCTTCGATGGCGTGTACAAGTACTGCTGCCTATGCAGCTTCAACACGATACCACAGTTCATCAAGGGTAGTGACTGGCGTATTGTGACGACCCAGTTGCTCGGCCACCATTGACCAGACGTTTTCAGTTGGTGAGACATCTGGAGAATCTACTGGCCAGGGCAGGAGTCGAAAACTTTCTGTAACCAGAAAGGCCCGTACAGGACCTGCAACATGCGGTCGTGCATTATCCTGCTGGAATGTAGAGTTTCGCAGGGATCGAATGAAGGGTAGAACCTCGGGTCGTAACACATCTGAAATGTAACGTCCACTGTTCAAAGTGCCATCAATGCGAACAAGAGGTTGTAACGCCGTAAATGCATATCCTCGGTTTTCCATCTATTGTACTATACTTTTTTTTTCCTTGTTTTGTTACCTCAAGATATGACATTTCTGTGTCTTTATATATTGTAATTGTTTTACTATGTGTATATATATATATATATATATATATATATATATATATATATATATATATATATATATTTATGCATTTATGTCGATTTATAATTGGTTTATTTTGTGAATATTATTTGTATTTATACGCTGAGTCTGGCCTAGGGAAAACTGTACTATCGAACGAATACATCGATAGGTCGTGTGGAGAACGAAATTGTTTAGGATCTTTGGTATAGTGTTAACTCTGTCGCGGGGAGCGCGGGCAGAGCAGAAGGGGTCTGGCTGGAGTAGTGCAGTAAAGCAGGTGTGTTGTGTGAAGCTCCCGTGAGTTGCTGCACTTTCGGGGTTTGGCAGCATGTAATTGCGCTCGACTTGCGATGATAGTTTCTGACATGGTGTCGCGGACGGGAAGCATTAGCTGGCGCACATCAAGAGCCCATTTCGTCTGGTGACCGTGTCGAGAAGAAGGCGCGCCAACATCCAGCTTCTGCAACAGCGACGGCCGACAATGAGTGACTGTCGCCACCTCCTCGATCGACGGCTTCAAACCTTCAATCAACCAACAAGGAAAACTGGAAGCACGTAAAGTTTTAGAACTGTATGGCAGACCTCAGCTTTTCAAACTTTTAATATTGTGGCATCACAAAATTATAGCAACTTAGCATGAACCTTTGTTGCTCATTGTCCCAATTGCATTACCAAGCAGGGTCCCCTCCTTTTCCAGAATGAACCCGAGTGTCGTTGAAATTCAGACGCCAGCATCATTCGATTTCATTTAAGGTATTCATAGCTGGCTACAATATTTAGATTGCACAAGCACAAATTAAGAGTGCGAGTTTTGTTACCGTATTTTAGTTTACCTGTGACTGCAGCTCAGCTTGGTACGTACTAAATTTTACTACTGTTAATTGTTCAGAATCATTTAATTCAAGTTCAAAGTTAAATCTCTTATTTCTAAATTGCGTAGATTCAAGTAGCTTTTGAAATGATTGTTGAGGTAGTCCAAGATTAACCGTATTTTACTGAATTTCGATGTGCTTCAGAAAGAAAGCTCACTATTAACTTCAGTCACTAAATTAACTTTCGATTTTCCGGTTTTATTAATTCTTTTGCTAAATTAAGTCAGAGTGTAGCGAAATTTATTACTTCTGACAAACTTTCAGTTTTCACACTACATGTGTCAACCTTCAGTTGCCACGCTCCTAGTGCTAATTATATGTGTAATGACCTTTCTTTTTTCAGTTACTATAGTAATTGTCCTTAGGACTGGCGACCGTAATTTCCCCCAAATCTCAAATATCTAATTACCGCTAGTTAATTGTTAACGTAACGGCCGCACATTTACTTTCTTTATTAACTTTACCCCTTTTCAAAATTAATTTCCACCAGTTTCATTTGCATTTTTCCTTTCATTTAGATGTAACCCTTTCCTCTCTCTTTACCGACAGATTAACTTCGGTGACGATTGCTTTTCCCAAATTTCCATTAGGTACAAGCTGTTTAAATTTTCACTGTCATTAAGGGCGATAAGTGAGGGGGAGGTTACAAGGTGACCGAGACGTGTAACCAATGGCACCCCATACCATCACGCCGGGTGATACGCCAGTATGGCGATGAGGAATACACGCTTACAATGTGCGTTCACCGCGATGTCGACAAACACGGATGCGGCCGTCATGATGCTGTAAACAGAACCTGCATTCATCCGAAAAAATGACGTTTTGCCATTCGTGCACTCAGGTTCGTCGTTGAGTACACCATCACAGGCGCTCCTGTCTGTGATGCAGCGTCAAGGGTAACCGCAGCCATGGTCTCCGAGCTGATAGTCCATGCTGCTGCATAGGTCGTCGAACTGTTCGTGCAGATGGTTGTTGTCTCTCAAACATCCCCTTCTGTTGACTGAGGGATCGAGACGTGGCTGCAAGATCCGTTACAGCCATGCAGATAAGATGCCTGTCATCTCGACTGCTAGCGATACGAGGCCGTTGGGATCCAGCACGGCGTTCCATATTACCCTCCTGAACCCACCGATTCCACATTCTGCTCACAGTCATTGGATCTCAACCAACGCGAGCAGCAATGTCGCGATACGATAAACCGCAATCGCGATAGGCTACAATCCGAGCTTTATCAATGTCGGAAACGTGATGGTACGCATTTCTCCTCCTTACACGAGGCATCACAACAACGCTTCACCAGGTAACGCCGGTCAGCTGCTGCTCGTGTGTGAGAAATCGGTTGGGATCTTTCTTCATGTCAGCACGTTGTAGATGTCGCCACCGGAGTCAACATTGTGTGAATGCTCTGAAAAGCTAATCAGTTGCATATCACAGCATCTTCTTCCTGTCCGTTAAATTTCGCGTCTGTAGGACGTCATCTCCGTGGTGTAGAAATTTTTATGGCCAGTAGTGTATTTACAGCTGGTAGAAAACACATACGTGTTTCAAAGTTTTACTGACCTTCAAAGTAGTCACCAGCTCTGTGTATAGCCCGTTGCCAGCGATGTCGAAGGCGTAGGATACTCTTAGCAGTGCCAGTTGTGTTGACAGTTTGAGCGGCAGGGTCTATCATCCGACGACTTCGTAGCAGTTCTGAAGCAGATGCCGTGAAGTGTTTCCTTCATTTTAGAATTCGAGTTGAATTACGACGGCTTAAGTTAGGGTAGTTGCAGTAGCTGTGAAACGTCCCCTTTGAACAATTATACAGGACTGTGCTTAACCTGACACACAATATTTTTAGCGCAACGCAATCTGACTTTCAAAATTCCCTACTAAAGAATGGCCCTGACTAACATTAAACTATACCTTTCACAAATCACTTACCTCACAAAAATCTTCGCTGCTCAAGCTACTGCAATACAGCGAGCGCCACTACTGCCAGCTAAATAAAAGATTCAAACTATGGAAGGCACTAACTACTGATAGGGATAGTTAGCAAATGAAAGATATTAATAGAGAACGAACAATGTATTTACCTTGATATCATCACAAGTCATAATATATATATCAGTTCATGACACATTACAAACCTCCGCCATCTCTCTCCCCACATCCACCACTGCTGGCGGCTCACCTCCAACTGCGCAACGCTACGCGCTGTTCACAGCCAGCTGCCTAACACTACAATGGCGAGTATTACAACAATGCAAAGCAGCCACAGACTGCACACAGCACAGCCAGTGATTTTCATATTGAGTGCTACGTAACGTTGCCAATAAGAAAACATAAACAGCCTACTTACATAGCCCCCATGCTCCCCACAAAAAATTTTACAAATTTTTTTTTTGGGCAGTGGCCAATAATGATTTGATAAAATTTTTCATAATTACAATAACAAAGAAATCAAATGCACACACTTATTGATATTATGTTGGTCAAAAGCTCAAATTTTCTCACAGTCCATAAAGATAGTCCTGATCATTCATTACAGTAGAATATCAGTGTTAATCTCAAAGTCTGAGCAGTAAAAGAAAATGCACACGGAAGTAGTGGATTTCCATGCAGTCTTGAAGAAGTAGTGTTGTCCTTCCAACGGAACGACAGTGCTGACTCTCGACATGCAGACAAGTATTGGGTCACAACAGAGCAAACCCACTGCAGAGTCAGTCGAAGTTTTGATGAATATTGGTAGGTAGGTCATCACAGAGCAGACCCACCGTAGTCCTGGTAGAGATTACGATATTGGTGGGCCACCAGAGGCGCTGACCCACTGTAGTCCTTGTAGAAATAATGGTATTGATGGATCATCAAAGATGTAGACCCACTGTAGTCCTTGTAGAGATAATGGTATTGGTGGGCCACCAGAGGTGCAGACCCACTGTAGTCCTTGTAGAGACGGCCAGCAGCCATCTGTTGTGACTGTGCAGGTGCACAATCACCATTGAAGAGTCTTGCTGATAATATAGCAAGTCCATAACCACCACTTGTGCACTCACAAAGTTTTTGGAATTGTCCTTAGAACCAACAATGCTGTTATCCAGTCCCTTGCTGAATTAGTAACACACGTGCAAACACTATCAGTGCCTACTTCTCACATATTGTCCATATACTATGACCAACGGAAATGTGTGCAGTGAAATGAATGCTTACAAGTTACTTAGTTTGAAGAACTGGTAACAATTACAATTTTATAACATGAGAATACAATAACAAAGGTACACAATACATCATTAAAAACATAACAATATAGATAACATTTGTAGTAATAGGGACTTTACAAAAGAATAGAAATAGACATATACGTCAGTGTTACAGGAATTATGACATGAGTACATACATAAAAGATCAGAATAACTTTCGAAACATCAACTTCACACATAAGCATTTAAACAGAATGAATAATGTCTAATATCTTTACAAAGTAAATAACATATTATTAATGCCAATTATATTTGATGATAACAGTATTCCTCATCATAGTGAATGTAGCTTAATATTAAAAGAAGAAAAAATTCTATGAAACTACACAGAGACAGGAAGAAAACAAATACACAAGGGTACACAAACACATAGTGGGATAACACCAATAGGAAAGGACAGGGTTCGTTTTCAGTGTAACATTTGGTACTGCAGTCCAACCCAAAACTTCATATATCTTTCCTCTTATTTCATCCTTTGTTTCCACCAAAAAAAATTCTAACTAAGCATGCTTTCTGTGTTTATATGTTCACACATTTCTTACCTCATTTTTATTTTCCATTATCTTACCTCATCATTTATTTCCAAGAAAATCCTACCTAAACCTGTTTTCTCAATGCATTTCTTCCAATTCATCGCAACTCATTCTCTTAGAGGCTACCCCCTCTTAAGCTAACTTAAATCTACTGAGCTCAGATGCTAAACTAAGGGACGAGGCAATGCAGCAGCACATAATAAGTAACACAAACAGCAATGACCAAAAAATTGGAAAATTGCAAAGCAAGCTACAGTAAATCTAAATTACCAAGCAATGCAACATTACAACTAATATGAGCCAATCAAGCTACTGCAATACAGCGAGCGCCACTACTGCCAGCTAAATAAAAGATTCAAACTATGGAAGGCACTAACTACTGATAGGGATAGTTAGCAAATGAAAGATATTAATAGAGAACGAACAATGTATTTACCTTGATATCATCACAAGTCATAATATATATATCAGTTCATGACACATTACAAACCTCCGCCATCTCTCTCCCCACATCCACCACTGCTGGCGGCTCACCTCCAACTGCGCAACGCTACGCGCTGTTCACAGCCAGCTGCCTAACACTACAATGGCGAGTATTACAACAATGCAAAGCAGCCACAGACTGCACACAGCACAGCCAGTGATTTTCATATTGAGTGCTACGTAACGTTGCCAATAAGAAAACATAAACAGCCTACTTACAGCTGGTATAGCACTTAGTAGTCCCATCAGTCAAACAAATCAGTAAGAGTTTGCACTGTATGTGCTTGCGCATTGTTCAGTAAAATGATGGTCAGGCCCTGCAGAAAGTGTCATCACTTCTGTCTCTATGCTGTTCATTTTTGGAACACAACCTTCAACAAGCTTAGAATTGATGACACTTTCTGCAGGACCTGACCATCATCTTGCCGGACAATGCTCAAGCACGTACAGCGTATTTTGTTACTGATTTGTTTGACTGATGGGGCTGCTAAGTGCTATACCGCCTACTGCACTCCCCTGACTTAAGCCCTCGTAAGTTCAACTCGATTTCTAAACTGAAGGAAACACTTCACGGCATTCGCTTCAGAGCTGATACAAATTCGTCGGGCAATAGACCGCGCCACTCGAACTGTCAACACAACTGGCACTGCTAAGAGTATCTTACGATTTCCACATCGCTGGCAACGGGCTATACGCAATGCTCGTGACTACTTTGAAACACGAATCTGTTTTGTACGAGCGGTAAATGAAAAGTTGCCACTATTAAAGTTGCGACCCTCGTATATACACATATGACTGTGTTTGTTGTTTTTTCTCTGTGTCGAAGTCTTCCCATGAACATGTCCCAAACTTTACGTCTGTTGTTTTTTGCACGAAGTACGCCTGTCAAGAAAGACTATCGTTTTTGCATCAACACTTCAATACCTGACCTACTGCCCTAGGGAACATATATGAGGGCTATTCGGAAGGTAGCCGGCCGCGGTGGCCGTGCGGTTCTAGGCGCTGCAGTCCGGAACCGTGGGACTGCTACGGTCGCAGGTTCGAATCCTGCCTCGGGCATGGATGTGTGTGATGTCCTTAGGTTAGTTAGGTTTAAGTAGTTCTAAGTTCTAGGGGAGTGATGACCTGAGGTGTTAAGTCCCATAGTGCTCAGAGCCATTTGAACCATTCGGAAGGTAAAGTCCGAAGGGTCGCGAAATTGAACCCCCGTTGAAATAAAAAAAACGTTTTATTTGGAGCATTTAGCTACACCTTCCAGCTATTTCTCGATGTAGTCGCCGCTCCGACTTAGTCACTTGCCGTAGCGTTGTACCAACTTTCCAATACCCTCGTCATAAAAGTAGCCGCCTGTGCTTTCCTCCTATTCTGTACGCAAGTCTACAGCTCGTTTTGCGTGCCAAAATATTGCCTTCGTGGCCAGCGGTTCATGTGAGCAGAGATGTAACTCTAGGGGAGCCGATTACGAGCTCTATTGTGTGTGATCAAACACTTCCCATCGACAACGGTATGAGCGTCTTTTCTCCCCCTGCAAAGAGCGGACGAGAATGTTATGCATGTTGTTGGCCCTCATACTTGGCGGGAGACACTATTTTCTAGGCATCTTTAGGTAGTCACTGTGCGCACACAACTGAAAAGAGCGACGTGACGTGATCGAAGGATATAACAGAGACACTTCTCAACACTTGTATGTAAATTTAATTGGATTTTCACTGCGCTTTCCATTTCGCGGCCGATCGGACCTTACTTTCCGAACAGCCCTCGTTCATTACTGACTTGCTTGTGACACCATACGTCGATGTGGTACTCAAGTTAAAAACATACGTCTTGTAATACCTACGATTATTAATCTGCAAATGACGTAAATACTGTCTTCCTGTTGTTCCGTACGCCGTCCTCAGTCACCAATAGAAATATCTGCACTGTTAGCCGTTTCACCCCGTATATACCAAGGGAAGGAGGTAAGGTTTTAACGTCCTGATGATCGCGGGGTCACTCCAGACACAGCGGAAGATCGGATTGGGAAAGGTAAGGGGGAGGAATTCGGTACTGCCTTTCCAAAGGTATCATCACTTCATTCACCCCAAATGAAGTGCAGAAATTGTGGAAAAGTAAAATCTGGATGACCGTGTGGCTGGTGCTTCTTGAGATGGCATCAGATGAAGTGGGTGTCAGTTTGCCTTGCTCCCTAAATGAGCTGGCGATGTTAAATCTCACCTGCGATTCCGCTGTTGGTCCAATAGCGGCCGGTATCCATCACGTCTACATGGGGTTTCAGTTTTTAAATTGATGATAAAAAGAGACAGCACAAGGTAGCCAAAGACCGAAGAAAACCATAGATATTATGGAAAATCTCAAATTAAATTTTTGCTGAGACATTTAAGTCTCTAATTTATCTACGATAATGTTGGAAGCTGAAGAAGTGAATTAAAATTTGTATTGCGGCTAGGACTCGAACCTGGGTCTTTTCGCTTAGTAGGCAGATACGCTGACCATTACAGCACCAAGTAATACAGTCAAGATCGCTGCACAAACTATCCAAGTCAAATACCCTCCCCAACACCAACTCCAATTCACATCTCCCCTTATATTGTCACTATTACCAGGGCTCTCCGACATTGGAATAGTACCCAATGTGATCGTATAGATCTTAAACTAAATTTACCATGAGACATTGAAGTCTCTAATTTGTTTACGATAACGCTGGATGCTGAAGAAGTGGATTAAAATTTGTGCTGCTGCCGGGACTCGAACACGGGTTTTCTTGCTTACTAGATGTGAATTGGAATTTGTGTTGGGGAGGGTATTGGATTTGCGTAGTTCGTGCATGTGTGTAGACGGTAATCCTGTGGTAGTGTAATAGTCAGCATATCTGCCTAATAATGAAGAAGAGCAGGGTTTGAGTCCCGGCCGCAGCATAAATCTTAATTCACTTCTTCAGCTTCCCATATTATGGAAAATGTTGCATTATTGTCCTATAAGATCACATCAAATGAGAGACAGTCTTTTGTAAGTGAGTAACGGCTATTGCGCTTGAATCAAGCTAAGAAACTTGCGAGAACTAGTCTTACTCCAGAACAGGACAGAAGAACGATTAAACAGGAACAAATTACGGACATTCTGATGAATGGTCTAACCGCTGAATTAAGAGCGAGTGCGCCGAGAGTACTTGAAATATTGATAGTCATGAGAACTGACGAGGCCGGTCCAGCTGGAGGCGGTTCAGATTGCTGTCCGGAAACACGACGAGTCCGTGCGCCTGCGCTTTGGCACACGCGCTGTTGCTTCGCGTCGGAATTATTACCGATTAGCACGCGGAAACTGATTACTGACCGTGCTGTAGCGAATCGCGTGATGAATGGCCGCTACCGACGCAAGAAGCATACACACCCGTGCATAATTGCGGCAACTCACTAGCTGGCGATGGTCACGAACCTGCTCCAACTGAGATCTTAGATCAACTGGGCCGTCGGTGCCGTCTCTCTTCATATTTTTGTACAAACATCCAACGACACTGCATGCCTTCACCGGGAAGAAGAGGAACCCCACGACCAACCAAACAGGCACGTCTCATTCTAATTTCTTCCTGCCCGTGAAAGTAGTGCCTGCGGCCACCGGGTTGGAATTATAACCTCTTCACGGGCTGGAAGTTCTCAGCTTAGGCAAGCCTACGGAGGTCGCTGTCTACCGAGGAAAATTCATTTGATATGACTTACTTAATCGGCGTTTAATCAAATTGACTTTTAACCCATTTGGCCGATTCGTCCACGGTTTAAATCAAGACAAAGCGGAATCTGTACTCAAACGTACCTACTGATTAAATGTCATTTGGACGCTCTTCCTTTGTCATAGTGCTAGACCAGCTGCTGGCGTGCTTCCACGTGCTTTGTGGCTAGGTAGCACAATATATCAGTGCTACAACAGGCAGGGATTTGACCGTAACCTTTCGAATATAAGACCAGTGCTTGACAAAAAAATGAAGCCAATAAAAGGTGAGGAGGAACCGAATTGAAACGTCACAGGTTGAGGGTATGTGATGTTATTTCAGAGATTACAAAAACTTAGCACTATAAGCCCACTTATCATTATGATGTTGCGCCCCTCTGGCCTAGGGCATATACTGATTCGGTTGGGAATCCATTGTATCCCCTCCCGAGACAAGTAGGCCCACAAGAGCCGTAACTATTCCTCGACACAAACCACTTTCAGGAGAGGGCAACCCCAGCTCAGAGACATTCAGAATAACACTCAAAAACCATTCAAATTATCATAACAATTGTCTGTCTATATCCGGATCCCGCTCCAGCTACTGTGGGGTCTGGGTGCTGACGAGTCCTCTCCACTTGGCTCGGTCCTCCCACCACTTTTCTTCCTCCACTTGCTGCCAGGTCACACCTCTCCTTTCCACAGATATTTTCACTGCCGTTTTCCTCCGTGTTCTTGGGCGCCCTCTAGGTCTTTTTCCATCCAGCTTTGGTTCTTCCATAATTTTGGGGAGTCTCTGCCCACACATCCTCTTAACATGCCCGTACCATCTAAGTCTCGTTTTTTTCAATTTCTTCACTCATACTTTCTTGTTTAACGTCCTTTCTGATATCTACGCTCCTTACTCTGTCCATTCTTGTTTTTTCATAAAAATTATAGCGATAAAAAAGTCAAGAGTATATATTTCCATCTACGCTATGGAAAGATAACCGTTATAAACCTGACGATGCGTCTATACTGAAGCGAAAAACCAGTAGCTACGAATAAAGCACCTTCACGCAGTTACGAGGCTGTTGGAAACATCTCATGGTTCTTGACTTTTTAATCGTCACAATTTTTATGAAAATTTGAATGGTTATTGAGTGTTGTTGTTATTCACAATGTTTTTGATTTCCTGGATAGTTGCACTCAAACGGAATTGATGTTCGAGCTGGTCTGACACATGTTCTATTACGACAGACTGGGGATCTTGTTGGCCACGGGAGCATCTCAACATCACGCATACAATCCATACACATACGTACTATTTGTGGACGAGCATTGTCCCGCTGAAATATGGCATCTCGATACTGTCGCATGAGAGTTCACACAGCAGGAATATGACCACTACGAAAAAACTGTAGCGACGTATCGTTACCTTAAGTCACTACTAATGAGAAGTCATGCAAGTGTAATATATTGAAACACCACAGTGAAGAATATTACAAAAGAATCTGCTTAATTTAAATGTTTACAGTATACGCAGTACAAACGGGCACATCAAGACAGCAATACGTTCAGATTAAACAACAGGCACAAAAACGGGACAGTGTATAGTCAATTACAAAAACAACAAACATATTTTTATTACTTTCCATGTTATACGAAGTTCTTCGTTAAAAATGTAGTAATTGTTTTCCTTGTGCAAGTATACCGAAGATAAACAGTGTCTCCTTCGTATCTTGAGCGGGGGCTAGTCAGCTCATCTTGTTTAACCTGTACATTAATGACTTCCCAGCGACACGAAACACGACGTTAGCCGTCTACGCGGATGACACAGCCATCCTCGCGCAAGACTGGAAACCGTCGAACATCAACTCACGAATACAGACAGCGCTCAGAACAGCTGAGCCTTGGCTGGAGCGATGGCGTATTAAAGTAAACGTCGACAAGTGCGAAGCAGTTCTGTTCACACGCAGACCGAAACTACTGCGCAAACACCAACACTGTAGACCGATAACACTACATACACGCCCAATACGTTTCCGAGAGAGAGTCAGATACCTTGGTGTCTGGCTGGACCGGAAACTTACATGGGGGGACCACATCGAATACGTTGCCAACCGAGCGCACGCGAGGCTCAAACAGCTCTACCCAATGCTCAACAGGGAAAGCACACTGAATAGGAGGGTGTCGAGGCCCTTATACATGACACTCATTAGACCTCTGATGACGTACGCAGCTCCCGTCTGGGGATATGCAGCTCCCACACGACTGCGCCGCCTGCAGATCATACAGAACAAGGTGCTACGAATCATCAGCAATGCTCCACGCTACACACGCACCGTGGATCTTCACCATGAATACCGTCTTGATACCCTCAAGGAAGTATTCAAGAAACACGCCACACGACTATACAGGAACTCGAGACACTCGAACAATCCTTTCATCCTCACTCTGGGAAACTACGATCACAACCACAGGTGGAAACACAAGCGGCCAAAGACACTGCTAGCTAGAGCATAACCACCTATGGTAAACTAACATACGCAAACAGCGACAAACGCCGGTAAGCCCCTGCATATCAGCAACACTGACTGGTAACTACCAGCTGCTATTAGAGCCGACCAACAGGCCACAGCAGGGACACCGACGAGCTCGCCCACAGACGCACGAACAATCTGCCAACACTCCCTCACACCGTGCCTCCGGTATATGACCTATCGGACACAAGACCGATAACAAACCTAACTGTTGCAGGTTGCAGGACGCTTAACGAGGACTCTGTACCAGCACCCAGCGCCAGCCGCCGAGCAGCACAAACGCACAACGTCAAGGTATCGACATGCATGATACCCACTACTAACAAAGCTTATCCTTGCACAACCTATCGCAGGCAGCAAGACAACCGCTACTGCTCTTGCCGCCCGACCTAACTTTCGCAGAGGTTTTTTTCCCTTGGCTCTTGCTTTGGCACTTTTTTTCCTCTGCCCTTCAAACCGCTACCCTTCGTCAGATTTCGACCAATCTATCTCCAGATGAGCGCGTATTAATGGTTAATCCTAACCAGACGTACGCAAACATCGCAGTACCCACATCCTGCGACACCTCACTTTAGTGAATACTAACCCTTATGCAGAGATGGCAGTAGACCTTTTGTGTTGGCCATCATGCCGGTGTGGGCGTGGAGGGGCTCCACCTCTTTTTTAGGAGGAGCTATTAGGGGAAAAGAGATTGCTGATTAAGTTGGGCACTTTGATTATTAAAACTCTTAAGTCAACAAGGGTAAGAAAAAAAGTTCAAGGCAGATATTTAAACGATTCAGGTACAAATCGCAACACAATTAAAGGATCACTTTTTCGAAACCCGTAATTGACTTCTGCCGTGACGCTGAAGATTGCAGTTTGGCTCAAAGATGCCTGCAACCTTCTTCTGTAATGGTACAAAAGGGCGCCCTGCGACGTCGCCCTCTGCTTCGAAGACGCTTCAAATAGTAAAGTGTCGACACAAGCGAAGAAAAAGTCAGAGCTCAGAAGTTCATGTGACGTGTAAGGCGAGTTAATGCCGTCACATTGGCACCAAATTTCGCTAAAATTCTGCCTAACGCCGCCGCGAAAGTGTCAAACGATGGGAAGGTAGCCAAATACCCTCTTATCTACATTCCATCACTTGTTTTGATGCCTTTGCGACGGAAGTCGTAACAGCGATACCCAGCGCTGAAATCACGCGATTTATTGTGGGTGGCCGAGCAAAACACTTCAGACATAATGGCGCACAGAGCTGACACGAAAGGGGCTGAAGGGGTGGGATAAAGGTCGTCAATGAAACCACCTCTCTCCTTAAGGCTTGATTCCCACACATTCCGCGGTCGAAAGCGAGAGTTCTCAGTGCGATGAGAAACTGGACGACGTCATTGACAACAGCTGACGCTGGGGAACGTTTCGCACCCCTCTAGAGTGCAGATCAACCGCAATTTTTGCTCTCGTGAACAGGTTGGAACCACCAGGGACCGTTCAAGATCATTCGACCAACTTTAAACGTGACTGGGAACAGCAAGAAGTGCTTATGCATTTCAGCACTTCAGTTTCTCGCCTTCCTGTGGCGTGACCATGCAGTTGTGCAACACTGAAACATGCGTTAATAAAACGGCAAAGGCTCCCCTCAGGCATCCAGTTCGGCAATACCTTCGGTAGCAGCCGCCTACATTTAATGAGAATTTTAAAAATGTGCCTTTACAGAGGAAAACTGCGGAATAAACCTAGATGTTCACAGGCAGGGAAGCACTTGTCGCCGGCCGGTGCAACCGAGCGGTTCTAGGCGCTTCAGCCTGGAACCACGCGACCGCTGCGGTCGCAGGTTCGAATCCTGCCTTGGACATGGATGTGTGTGATGTCCTTAGGTTAGTTAGGTTTAAGTAGCTCTGGGGGACTGATGACCTCAGATGTTAAGTCCCATAGTGCATTTGAAGCACTTGTCATTCCTCCGATGCCAGCGTCAAATGTTGCCAGCAACATCATCCTGTTGATCGTCACACAGAGGAATGTCGTTCTCGACCGTAACAGGTGCAGAATCAACGCTCCAAGGAAAGGGCTGGTCTCATTGATGCTCTTTATACGAACCTCTGAAGCCCTTTCGTGTAGATCCTGAACGGCGGCGTCTCTGAAATCTTTTCTTCGCCCACCCATAAGAAAATCATGTGATTGCAGGGCTGGGTGTCGCGGTTCTGACCTCCGTTCCAGAGGCGTCAAAAGAAGGGTTGAGATGTGGGTAAAAGAGCGTGTGCCGACATTCCCATAGTGTGACGTTTCCACGGTGGCGTTGGGCAGAATTGAAACGACATTTGTTTCCAGTGTGACATTATTAACCCACCTTGTAGCTCACATGAACTTCCGAGCTGGGGCCTTTGTTCTGCATGAATCGACACCTTGCTATTTCAACCGTCTTCGAGCTCGTGGCCGACGTCGCAGGAGGTTGAAGTCACCTTTCAACCAAATTTCGAACTTCTGACAAAATGACTTTCTTTCACTGCTCCACAGTCCAGATCTATTGCTCCATTCATGTTGCTTTGGTGCTGACACGGTTCGTGAGTGGGACAATCAGTTCTTCAATTACTCTTGCAGCTATCGTCGTCTTATATTTCGTCACAATACGCTTGAATGACCATCTGCCACATCACTCAACACACGTTTTCTTCCCGCTTTGTGACGTAGCAGATGTTATTTTTCATCTTTTCTTGTATGCGGTATAAATCTTCGATACGGTACCTCTTGAAACATTGAACACTTCGGAGCCCTGGTTGTAGGAACACCTACCATGCATACCAACAGTTCGCCCTCGTTCTAATTTACATGACTCCGACACAAAGCAGTCACAACTACACAGAGCACTGCTCTGACCGTGACTGACACTTACAGCATACTAAGCGCGCTGCGTAGGCGCCGTTTGTGGTCAAATATAACAACGCTACCTGCAGGCTTGGATAGCGTCGGCATCTATGTTCAAGCATGCATTTCCTTAATTTGTCCATACCCTGTATATCCTGTCACGACACTGTATTTGCTCCATCTTTTTATTAATAAAAAATGTTGCTCATCCTAGAGAAATACCATCACCACTTATGTTCATTAAATTGGTCCTAATAAATCAGTCTGTAAAAGTGTTACCCAAAGCTTGATAAGATTTCAAGTGCGTTTACTGAACTTGACACTGATGTTCGATTGGACATATAAATTGAGATTGTGGGTCTCGCGGGAGGCGTGCGCGTGGTAGTCCCTGAAGTCGCACGTAGTTGGCCTTTGGCTGTGCTGCGGTGAGGACGCGCTTTTTGTGTTCCTGCCGCGGAGCGAGCGCTCGTGTTGTTTACATCGTACTCGGCCGTTTCACGCGTGCCGTACTCAGCATATAGATCACTATGGCGCACCAATACAGAAAATCGACGCTCAAATTTACGTTCCGCAACGAATTTGCACGGCCCAAAGCACTCGAAGTTGAACGATTTCTACGAGAAGAAGTTAAAATCCCAGCGACCGACATTCTCGGCATTCACTTGTCCATTGTGAGTAGTATCGTATATGTCAAGATCATCAACGACGCAGCATGTGAACGGATCCTTCGGGAAACGAAACAGGGCCTCCGTTTCTGCCATGCTGATGGCAATGTGGGGACTGTGCACGTCGATTATTCTGGCATGGGACTGCGCACGATCAGACTTTACGAACTTCCTTTCGAACTACCGGCGGAGGACGTCGTGACAGCGCTGCGCCCCTATGGCACGGTGCATGATCATATTGCGGAAAAATTGACGCAATTCCAGACATATACTGTGCTGAACGGAGTCCGCCAGGTCCGAATAGAACTTAAAAGACATGTACCTTCATATCTGAATATCAGTGGCTGCCGTGCCATCGTCATCTACTATGGGCAACCGAAGACCTGCTCTGGTTGTGGGAAAGAGGGACACCTCAGATCAAAATGTATCCAACGTCGAATCACTCAACTGCCGCAGGCTGACACGGACCCGCCGTCGCAGCCGACGCTGCTTCCCGTGACTTATGCAGCAGCCCTCACGTCAGCTACCACTTCACCACGACAGCCGACATCCACTGTTGGGTCGCGGCTCCATCCTCCAATACAGGGCGATGACGACACACCCGTTCCACAAGCTACGGATTCAACTCCGATGCAGCCGCCCCCGTCTACGGATAACAAGATACATGACGACAGCATGGCCGTAGACTCGTTTACTATGCCTACGGCTGCCTTTGTGCCGGAACGTCGTGAATCTTTGACATCGTCTGTCACAGAAGGACACACCAGGAAGCAACGCTCTCCGAAGCGACGGAAGCGGAGGCGTAGAGCAACTTCCGAACGGGATGCGACGCAGCCTCCAGAGGACGACGACTCCACCTTCAATGACGACGCTACCACAGAGGCAGCCGCCATTTGCTGCAGTGTGGCACCACTGAACGGAACTGAGGACAAACCACACATATTTACAGTGGCAAAATCGGATGCCGATACGCAGGAAAGATGCTGCCCACCACCTTCTGGAGTGCAAGCACCCATGCCGTGTCCTGAGAAAGCTAGGGAAACCGATCTTGCTTTGAGTTCCCCGACGTGGGACTGCAACTGCTGTGTTCGGATGCGGGCTGAGTTGGCATCCCTTCGCTCCCAGCTTCAGGCAGTGTTGGCTTCGGTCACACAGCTTGAGGCTGTTGCCAATGGGCGTCACTGTGGGGTTCCGGATGGGGGTTTGTCGGGGACGGCCAGCTCGTCCCACGCATCCCCCGATCGGACTACGACTGTGGTTGCCCGGGATACTGCCCGCATTGAGGCTGATCCCTCACCTGTGGTAGAGTGGGAGGTCGTCTCAAGGTGTGGCAGGGGGCGAAAGACATTCTGGAGGGCTGAACGGAAGGACTCTCCAGTTTGTCTGACGAACCGGTTTCAGGCTCTGTCTCAGGCTGATACTGATCTTCGGCCTGACATGGCTGCTTGTCCTGTTCCAGAGGGTGCCCCTCAGTCTGCAAGATCCGGGCGGTCGCAGAGGGTGGGCTTACTGGTAGTTGGGAGCTCCAACGTCAGGCGCGTAATGGGGCCCCTTAGGGATACGGCAGCGAGAGAGGGGAAGAAAACCAATGTGCACTCCGTGTGCATACCGGGGGGGTCATTCCAGATGTGGAAAGGGTCCTTCCAGATGCCATGAAGGGTACAGGGAGCACCCATCTGCAGGTGGTCGCTCATGTCGGCACCAATGATGTGTGTCGCTATGGATCCGAGGACATCCTCTCTGACTTCCGGCGGCTATCTGATTTGGTGAAGACTGCCAGTCTCGCTAGCGGGATGAAAGCAGGTCTCACAGGACTGACTGCGGACCTTTGGTACAGAGCCGAGTGGAGGGTCTGAATCAGAGGCTGAGACGGTTCTGCGACCGTGTGGGCTGCAGATTCCTCGACTTGCGCCATAGGGTGGTGGGGTTTCGGGTTCCGCTGGATAGGTCAGGAGTCCACTACACGCAACAAGCGGCTACACGGGTAGCAGGGGTTGTGTGGCGTGGGATGGGCGTTTTTTTAGGTTAGATGGCCTTGGGCAAGTACAAAAAGGGCAACAGCCTCAACGGGTGCGGGGCAAAGTCAGGACATGCGGGGACCAAGCAGCAATCGGTATTGTAATTGTAAACTAACGAAGCTGCGTTGGTAAAGTACCGGAACTTCAAGCGCTTATAGAAAGCACCGAAGCCGAAATCGTTATAGGTAGAGAAAGCTGGTTGAAGCCAGAGATAAATTCTGCCGAAATTTTTACAAAGGTACAGACGGTATTTAGAAAGGATAGATTGCATGCAACCGGTGGTGGAGTGTTTGTCGCTGTTAGTAGTAGTTTATCCTGTAGTGAAATAGAAGTGGATAGTTGCTGTGAATTATTATGGGTGGAGGTTACACTCAACAACCGAGCTAGGTTAATACTTGGCTCCTTTTACCGACCTCCCGACTCAGCAGCATTAGTGGCAGAACAACTGAGAGAAAATTTGGAATACATTTCACATAAATTTTCTCAGCATGTTATAGTCTTAGGTGGAGATTTCAATTTACCAGATATAGACTGGGACACTCAGATGTTTAGGACGGGTGGTAGGGACAGAGCATCGAGTGACATTATACTGAGTGCACTATCCGAAAATTACCTCGAGCAATTAAACAGAGAACCGACTCGTGGAGATAACATCTTGGACCTACTGATAACAAACAGACCCGAACTTTTCGACTCTGTATGTACAGAACAGGGAATCAGTGATCATAAGGCCGTTGCAGCATCCCTGAATATGGAAGTAAATAGGAATATAAAAAATGGGAGGAAGGTTTATCTGTTTAACAAGAGTAATAGAAGGCAGATTTCAGACTACCTATCAGATCAAAACGAAAATTTCTGTTCTGACACTGACAATGTTGAGTGTTTATGGAAAAAGTTCAAGGCAATCGTAAAATGCGTTTTAGACAGGTACGTGCCGAGTAAAACTGTGAGGGACGGGAAAAACCCACCGTGGTACAACAACAAAGTTAGGAAACTATTGCGAAAGCAAAGAGAGCTTCACTCTAAGTTTAAACGCAGCCAAAACCTCTCAGACAAACAGAAGCTAAACGATGTCAAAGTTAGCGTAAGGAGGGCTTTGCGTGAAGCGTTCAGTGAATTCGAAAGTAAAATTCTATGTACCGACTTGACAGAAAATCCTAGGAAGTTCTAGTCTTATGTTAAATCAGTAAGTGGCTCGAAACAGCATATCCAGACACTCCGGGATGATGATGGCATTGAAACAGAGGATGACACGCGTAAAACTGAAATACTAAACACCTTTTTCCAAAGCTGTTTCACAGAGGAAGACCGCACTGCAGTTCCTTCTCTAAATCCTCGCACAAACGAAAAAATGGCTGACATCGAAATAAGTGTCCAAGGAATAGAAAAGCAACTGGAATTACTCAGCAGAGGAAAGTCCACTGGACCTGACGGGATACCAATTCGATTCTACACAGAGTACGCGAAAGAACTTGCCCCCCTTCTAACAGCCGTGTACCGGAAGTCTCTAGAGGAACGGAAGGTTCCAAATGATTGGAAAAGAGCACAGGTAGTCCCAGTCTTCAAGAAGGGCCGTCGAGCAGATGCGCAAAACTATAGACCTATATCTCTGACGTCGATCTGTTGTACAATTTTAGAACATGTTTTTTGCTCGAGTATCATGTCGTTTTTGGAAACCCAGAATCTACTATGTAGGAATCAACATGGATTCCGGAAACAGCGATCGTGTGAGACCCAACTCGCCTTATTTGTTCATGAGACCCAGAAAATATTAGATACAGGCTCACAGGTAGATGCTATTTTTCTTGACTTCCGGAAGGCGTTCGATACAGTTCCGCACTGTCGCCTGATAAACAAAGTAAGAGCCTACGAAATATCAGACCAGCTGTGTGGCTGGATTGAAGAGTTTTTAGCAAACAGAACACAGCATGTTGTTATCAATGGAGAGACGTCTACAGACGTTAAAGTAACCTCTGGCGTGCCACAGGGGAGTGTTATGGGACCATTGCTTTTCACAATATATATAAATGACCTAGTAGATTGTGTCGGAAGTCCCATGCGGCTTTTCGCGGATGATGCTGTAGTATACAGAGAAGTTGCAGCATTAGAAAATTGTAGCGAAATGCAGGAAGATCTGCAGCGGATAGGCACTTGGTGCAGGGAGTGGCAACTGACCCTTAACATAGACAAATGTAATGTATTGCGAATACATAGAAAGAAGGATCCTTTATTGTATGATTATATGATAGCGGAACAAACACTGGTAGCAGTTACTTCTGTAAAATATCTGGGAGTATGTGTGCGGAATGATTTGGAGTGAAATGATCATATAAAATTAATTGTTGGTAAGGCAGGTACCAGGTTGAGATTCATTGGGAGAGTCCTTAGAAAATGTAGTCCATCAACAAAGGAGGTGGCTTACAAAACACTCGTTCGACCTATACTTGAATATTGCTCATCAGTGTGGGATCCGTACCAGATCGGGTTGATGGAGGAGATAGAGAAGATCCAAAGAAGAGCGGCGCGTTTCGTCACAGGGTTATTTGGTAACCGTGATAGCGTTACGGAGATGTTTAACAAACTCAAGTGGCAGACTCTGCAAGAGAGGCGCTCTGCATCGCGGTGTAGCTTGCTCGCCAGGTTTCGAGAGGGTGCGTTTCTGGATGAGGTATCGAATATATTGGTTTCCCCTACTTATACCTCCTGAGAAGATCGCGAATGTAAAATTAGAGAGATTAGAGTGCGCACGGAGGCTTTCAGACAGTCGTTCTTCCCGCGAACCATACGCGACTGGAACAGGAAAGGGAGGTAATGACAGTGGCACGTAAAGTGCCCTCCGCCACACACCGTTGGGTGGCTTGCGGAGTATAAATGTAGATGTAGATGTGGGCGGATGATCACGACGACGACGGCACCATGCAAGTTATGCCAGCAGGGCCCAAGCCACTGGCGCCGGCTCTCTAGACAGGACAGCAAGTGAGGTTTGGGGGGATGCGGAGGTGTCAATACAGTCAGAAACGTCATAGGTAATTCCAGTCTTAATGGATCACTTAGCACCTGCGGTTCGGCAACAAGCTTATCGTATCGCCACGAGTAACCTCAACACGATACGAACGGCAGTGAAGATCCAGTTGCTGCGTGAGATGCTTCGTTCTTCGGATGTTGACATTGCCCTGTTGCAAGAAGTGTATATAGCGGCCCTCCCTGTTTTCTACGGTTATGTGACACATATGTCACCGGCGGACCGGAATGGCAGCGGTACGGCAATACTAGTGCGCGACGGAATTGCCATCGAAGAAGTGACTCGCCTTCCGTCAGGAAGGGGGCTGGCGATCACAGCACTGGGCACACGCATCATTAACACTTACGCTCCATCAGGGACTGACCAACGCCGCGAACGATCGCTGTTCTACTCGGAGGGTATCGCCCCCCTCTTTATCAGTCGCGTCGATCAATATATCTTCGGCGGCGACTTTAACTGTGTGCTCCACCCCAAAGACCAAGTCCCTCATTTCTCGACTTGTCAAGAACTTCGGCTCCTGGTTCGTGATATGCTTCTCACCGACACGTGGGAGACAGTGCACGGTGACCGTCCCGGGCCGACATACCTTACTAGTCACTCAGCCAGTCGACTAGACCGCATTTATGTCTCACGAGCTCTACCGCCGGGAGTATTGGACGCCGAACGTTGGCCGCTTGCCTTCTCCGATCATAGCGCTTTGATATGCAGACTCAGTCTACAGCAGCAGCGGATATGGCGCAGCCGAGGACGCTGGAAGCTGAATGTGGCACATCTTCAAGACCAGGAATGCCGTCAGATTATCGCCAACACATGGATGGATTGCGAACGTCGTCTTCCCCGATACCCTTCGACTCTTGCATGGTGGGTGGGATGTGCTAACCAGCGTTTCGGCGTGTGCTAACACAATTCGGAAAAGATATCGCAGTGTGGCATCGTCACACATTGGACTTTTATTACACGATGCTCCGCGAACTCGCCAGCCAACCACCATCTCCAAACCGACAAATGGAAAGCCGCCGAATTAAAGGTAAAATATTGTTGCTTACGAGGAAACGTTTAGAGGGGGTCGTCGTGCGATCGCGACGTCAAGACCGAGAGGAAGGAGAAAACCCGTCTATGCATCACATCGTGCTCAATAGCCGACGACGCCGACAGCAGCTGATCACGGACCTCGTATTGCCAGGTGGTAGGGTCGTAATGACTCAGGCGGCGGTTACAGAAGCCTTTGCAGATCACTATCGCCGGTTTTACGACGAGGTGAATACAGAGGAAGAGGACGAGCACGACATACTGCAGCGCGTGTCGCACACCCTCGACAATGCAGCAGCGGCGACGCTGTTAGCTGGACTTACACGGGACGACATCGAGGACGCACTTAACAAGGGAGCACTCAACAAATCCCCCGGGCCAGACGGACTGCCGCTCGAGTTTTATCGGACTTTCCGCGATCTAATGATGCCCCGATGGATCACCATGTACCAAGAACTGATGACCCCCGGTTCCCACGTGCCACCTGGATTCGTGGAAGGTCTCCTCATACCGATACACAAGCCTTCCAGAGGTCGGACGGTCGAGGACTACAGGCCAATTACAATGCTCAACGCGGACTATAAAATCTTCGCCCGACTACTCGCCAGCCGCGTAAAGAAGGTTCTGCCCCTACTCCTCTCCATGGAGCAAACGACACAGGGCGGAGTGACCAACATGCAAACGGCAACCAGCGAATGCAGGGATTTAATAGCTATCGCCACATCCTGTCGCCTTCGAGCTGCTCTGATCTCCATTGATTTCGACCACGCCTTCGACAGAGTTCACCACAAGTTCCTTCTGTCCGTTATGGCCCGCATGGGCTTCCCGTCTGACTTTCTCGACATCTTTCAGCGACTTTTCCGTGGAGCTGCATCCCGTGTACTGGTGAATGGACGGATTGCGGGTCCCTTTCCAATCCGACGGTCAGTTCGCCAAGGATGCCCGCTCTCCATGATCCTTTACGCGAACGCACTCGAACCACTTGTCGGAGGGTTGAAAAACAGGCTCTCGGTCATGTCATTGAGGGATCACACATTTCACTGCGGGATATATGCTGATGACCTTCTGTTACTTGTCCGATCTGGTGACGAGGTACGCTCGGTGATACAATGGATCAATCGCTATGGATTTGCAGCGGCCTGCCTCAGAATGTGGCCAAGTCGGCAGCGATGCCCATTGGGAGAGGTCTACAGGAGGACGCTTTATCCCCACTCCGTTAACAAGATCCGGTTCTTGGGCATGACATTTACACAGGATGTCCGCCGCACGGCTGCCGTGAACTATGCACGATTACTACAGGCAATACGCACAGAAGCTCGCCGGAACCTACTTCGACAGATGGACCTCCTACAGCGTGTGGAATACTTCAACCTTCACGTGGCGACTAAGATGATCCAAATGGCTCAGGTCCTACCGATATCGACAGTGATGACACACAGACTGCAAGCAGCGTTTGGATATTACCTTACCGTCGGACACCTATTCAAAGTCCGCTACGAAACACTCACCCTCCCCCCGCGTGATGGCGGACTGGGACTTATAAATGTACGAGCGAGAGCTACAGCGTTATACTTGTGCACAATGATGAAATTGTGGACCCACAGAGATGCTTCCCTTACGGGACGTCTGTTAGAAGAATTGCTGCCGGCGTCTCTTCTGCCACCTGCCACGATTGCGCACATTACACCCTCACTCACGCACCTCTCGGCATTTATTCTTGAGTATAATTACGTGCGCCCAGACCTCCCCAACACACGCACTCCCAAGGCGAGAGACGCTTGCAGGCTGCTGCTAAGGTCCATCCCTCGCAATGTGATGGAGAGGAAAGCCCGATTACCCTATGGCCTGCAGTGTGGAGACCGATCCAGAAGCCGTTCCTCTCCACGCGGGTACGAGCCGCGTGGTACCAGGTGGTGAACGGGAAGGTTGTAACACGACAAAGGCTGCACGCTATTGGGATGACGGATTCCCCCCTCTGCCCACGTTGCCACCTCCTGGATACTGACGAACACCGTATAACATGTGGATCGGCGTTAAAGGTATGGCTGCTAGTGCAGAAGATCCTCGCCTGCTACCTCCGCATCGCGCCTCCCACAATTGAGCCACGGCTTCTCCTTTGTCCGGAGGATACTTATTCCCACCTGCGAAGACTCACGCTCTCACATGGTTTAAAGGCATGTCCATATGCTTCCTCTTTCGAGATGATGAGAAGATGGTACTTGCTTACTGGCAATTTCTCCAGGACAGTCATAGCACACTTGAGTGTACACCCCCATACCGACAATTATTTGCGAACTATTTGCGCAGTGTCTTCGATAACCCCCCTCACAGTTGGGGAGTGCCGGGCAGAGGATGACCGCCGTCATGGAGCTCCACACGCTGCGAAATGTTTTATCAATTTGGAACATGGAATCTGTACGCAGATGAGCCACGCATATGGAATGGCGTGCGGGATTTGGTTACATTTTTCTTTCCTTATTATCTGTCATCATACTATTAGTTTCGAATTCTATTTCATAGTTTAGAAGGAACTCTTCTTCTGTTGTTGCTACGGATGTACATTCTGATTTTGTTTGTCGTAACTGAACGACGCCTTTTTCCATATAAAAAAAAGTTGGTAGAGAAAAATTTACAATTACAACAAAAAACTTAAAAAAAGAAAAAACAAAAAAACAAAAAAAGGAAAGAGTGGTCAGTGTATCTGGCTAGTAAACGGGAGGTCCAGGTTTCGGATACTGGTCCAGCACACATTTTGATCTTTCCCTATTGTAAAAAAAAAAAAAAGTTGGTACAGCACTTGCCCGCGAAAGGCAAAGATCGAATGATAAAAATAAAAAAAAATTAAAAAAAATATGGATAGAGCGTCTGCCATGTAAACAGGAGATCCCGGGTTCGAGTCCCGGTTGGGGCACACTTTTTCACTTGTCCCCGTTGATATATATCAACGCCCGTTAGCAGCTGAAAAGTATTAACATATAATTCTAAATTCTTAGGCAACAGCAGGTACTCACATTATATGCTCCTGTTGTAGCCAACTTGTTGAAAAAGTTGAAGTTAGGCTGTTTGATGAACCTCAATATTCACTTTTTGGAGAGACACCTTGAGTTTTCTCTGAATATTTGCATGAGCGTTTTCATAAATACATCAACGTATTAAAAAGACGGTACTAGTGCCGCTGGAATACCCATATGATACAAGGCCATTGCTGATTTTCTCGCTGAGACGTACAACAGACAGTTCGTCGCAGTTGAGGCTGCATTAGATGTTTTAAGGAGAAAACGGAAAGGAAGTATATGCCTCAGCCAAAAAGTACATAATTACGATGCAATAAAGAATTATTTTAATGTTTATACTTCAATAAAAATCTATTTTCATAAAAATAAATAAAATTACTGTTCATTCTAATCACTCATGTTCTGCTAATTTTCCAGTTTGTAACGAACGCACATTATGACAAAACTGTGCGTGAAAGAAAAAAAAACTGAAGTCAGAAATGGTTTCAGTGCCAAAATATCACAAGATAGAGCTGTTACGTAAAACCGACAGGTTAAAAAATTATATATGCTTTCGTTAGGCTGCGGCAATCGAGTGAAGAATTACGTGTATATAACACTTTCTACGTTCTTGGTACAATTTTCACGTAATTCAGCAGAGCCCTCTTAACCGAAAGCAAACCTGTAGTTTCCCAAAAAGACATGATTTAACGATTACGTCACAATCCTGTCTCTCCTTAATGTTCACCAACTTCTAAATTCTGTTTCAGTATTCAGCTCTGTAAATAAATACAGTTCCTAAATAAAGTTGGCGACGAAAGGTTTTATTTACAAATCTAATAGAATCGGGATGAATGGAAACTCGTTTTAAAGGCGTATCATTGTTTTCTGTAAAAGCTTTTTTCAACTGACATAATCAGAGTCTCTGTGTATAGAATAAAAGGTGCTACTACGTAGTGTTCAAAAGGTGAGTTTGTCTACCAGAAGTTGTGGACACTTGGATGCCAATTTCCGGAAATGTGTTTAAAATTAAGACCTTTTATTGTTCTTGCGGTGGGTTGGATGGCGCACTACCTGTAAGGTTATGCTTCTCTCAGTGATAAAACTCAAGATAGCTGTTTCAACAGTTGTGAATAGACCTTCGGTGGAACTGAGTACAGTACAGTACAGTACAGTGGTACCAATATAGGCCTATACGTGGAGTAGGTTTATTTTAGTCTTGTGTTTATATTAAGAAACTGTCAGTAGCAACGGCTAGGAAGAGGAGGGGGGCGGGAGTTGGCTCTGAGCACTATGGGACTTAACTGCTGTGGTCATCAGTCCCCTAGAACTTAGAACTAGTTAAACCTAACTAACCTAAGGACATCACAAACATCCATACCCGAGGCAGGATTCGAACCTGCGACCGTAGCGGTCTTGCGGTTCCAGACTGCAGCGCCTTTAACCGCACGGCCAGGGGCGGGAGTTATTATTGGCCCTGATTGAAGTTGTAATATTCCTACTTACAGACGACGTGTCGCATAAAAGGATTGCGGTGTACATAGAGTTTTAGGATGCACATAGCATCTTTGGCATTACAAAACTGGCCTCACATCTCTGTTGCCGGCAGATGTCGAAATGTTGTACATGCAATTAAAACTTCCACTCTAGCGGAAACTATGTTTGCTATCAACCCGTCGAATGGAAATGACAGAAAAGCCCACGATTCACTGATGCGAAATACGCAATTATGTTCTGTTACTGTCACTAATATTACTACATATCCGATTACGCGCATGCGTTCCTAAAAACAGAAAGAAAGAGTCATCTAAGACGGAAATTTATTTGAAGGAAGGAAGCTTGGAACCCTATACAGTTCAAACTGCTCACCTACAATCGCACAGTCATCTTCACCTTCATGGTATTTAGCTTGCAATACTTGCAACAGTGTACGATTAGGAGTACGTACGACGGGTACTGTCTGATGAAGCCGACATACTCACTATCCCGTGGCCAACGACATGTCTGGAGACACCGGCAGAAACTGTACCGCGCTCGTCGCTTATCACCCGCCACATCCCGTTAAGATCGCCGCTTCCACTGAGTGCAGCGCTATTCCTTTCCGTTACTAAGAAGCTATGGCTCAGTCATCAATGTGGATAGCTGTATACAACAGCGCCTTCATGTATTTAATTGAAAGTAGAACGGGTGTTGTTGGCGTAAATAAGGAAGCTAATCTGCATAGCTCGAACGATTAGAAACTTCTCAAACATAATTTAGGAAAATTTATTCAAGAGCAACTGAATTAGGGTCAGCTGCTGTACAGGGAGCGAGAGATCTATCGTCACGGTCAGTCGATCATTGTCTACTATGCGCTACATTCCGATTTGTTCAGTATCAGAATTTGGCACTATAACAAGAACCTGTCTCAGAATTGGTAAATATTACGGAATTCCTTAAAGAAATACACTTAAGAACACAAAGGATTTCGTCGCCTTCTTAACAGCTTTATTTTTCGTTTTCTATTTCCTCTTTAGAGAGGAAGCGTATGATGTCCGCTGTTCCATATTTTACAAACTGTTCTCTAGCAATGCGCCGTCACAAGAAGTCACTCAGCCATAGCAACTTGGGAAACCTCGCCAGCCCCACTGCGACCGTGTCAGCAAGACTTCACGGAGGCGCTGTATGCGAGCTCACCGCCGTATCAGCGCCGGCCAGACTCCAGCAGGAGAAGAGGGAATCTGGCAGAGCAACGAAGGGGGCCGAAGGACCAACATCGCAAGGAAGCTGGTGACACCGCCGAACGAGTCGGATGAACGGATTCGACCGCATACCTGGGCAGCCGTGGCTGAGTCGGGAGCCGCTATCGAGGGAAACTACCCGTCGCACCCGCCTCAGATTTAATGGTAAAATTGCCCAGTGGATAGCCCGTCAGAAAATGATCACAGATCAGGCATGAAAACAGGAAGAAGCTAAACTGAAATGTGAAAAAAGAAGCAAACCAGAAACAGTGAAGGTCCAAGCTCAAGATGTGCGACATAGAGCGAACTGTAAGAACCACAGCGTCGTGGTTGTATGGTCACAGTGTTGGACTGCAACGCGGGAGATCCATGTTCATATCTCCCACGTGCCCCATTATTTTCACAAAATTGTCGACTCTCCACCCGGTCATTGACGTATCTGTTCTCCTTTGGTAGTCGTGGTAGTTGTGAAACTACACATTGGTTCTAGACTTTGGGTCATGTTTTAAGAATACGAGGACTGGAACTTAAATAGTGGCATTAATTTATTCACAACCGATACAAAAGAGTTACATGTTTGCCTCTGTCACTGTCCTTTAAAGTAATCGGCATCGTTGTGTAGAACCCGTTGCCAGCGATGTGGAAGGCGTAGTATACCGTTAGCAGAGCCTGTTCTGTTGATGGTCTGAATGGAGCAGTCTACTGCCTGTTGACTCTCTAGAACAGATCTGAAGCGAATGACACGAAGTGGTTCCTTTATCTTCGGAATCAAATCAGAGTCACAAGGACTTAAGTCCTGGGAGTATGGTGGATGGTACAGTACTTCCCAGTCCCATAGACCGAACAGAGCAGCCACAGCTTGCGCTGTATGCGAGCGCTCATTGTCGTGCAAAATGATGGGTGGGTTGCGCAGAAAGTGTCGCCGCTTCTTTCGCAAAGCTGGTCGCAGGTGACGCTCCAAAAACGAACAGTAATACTGTGCATTAATGGTCTGCCGTGGAGGAACGTAATGCCTTAGGAGAACACCATCATAGTTGCTACTATTTAAGTTGCAACCCTCGTATATTACTGTCGCAAGTAAATGTGATGAATAGTAAATGTGAGATCAAGCGAGATGCTGTATAGACCGCGCACAGAAAAGAAAACGACAATAAACTGAAGTATATTACAGCAAAGGAATTCTAGAGTCAAAACTTCCAAAATGGAACGTAAGAGTCGTAACATCTGGTACTTGTGTAGAATAAATAGCAGCTTGTATAGAACTAATAGGAGGTATGTACGTCTGTAGGTCCCTTCCTTACACCTTGCTGTTGCAAACGGACGTTACACTACAGCACAGACACAAATCTGAATACAGCGAACAGGTACGTCAATGATAACACGGACTGTTCATAATTTTGTGAAAAAAAAAATTGAGCAAGTGGTGTAATATTATTGGTGCTTTCCGTCGTACGAAAGCTGTGAGTACCATCGCAAAGGCATTCACCTAGCTGTGTATTAAATGATCAACTTATGAGATGAGACCTATTCTTTGAAAGACATTTGTTTTATATAATTTACGTAGCTGTAAAGATGCGCATCTAGCACGAACGCTAATACATCGATTGCGCAGTCAAAGAAACATTTCAGCAGAAGCTGAACTGAGCGTTCCGCTCCAATCAATATGACGGTAAAAACCTTTGTAGATTTTCAGATTTTATCGTACTTCTTGTAATGCGAAAGCGAAAAGAAGGTCACCTTTAAGCGATAAAAGTGAGAGGTCTTGCCAGCGTGCAGTCAACAGTTATTAATTAATAAAATTCAAGTAATTTATGTTCCATACTGTATGGTATTATCTCGAAGGAATGAGAAACGTAATGAGTGTAATGTGTGATAAAGACGTGAATCGAGAAGCGATCACAGGACAGGCTGAAATCTGATGGCAACAACAGTCAGATAATTACTTATTTAAGTTATAGTGTTTATAAATAAGCCCTAATTGCTTGTGAGAATTATCTGAATATATATAGTGTTTACCCGATTTCTTATTCTATTGTTTTCCTTTTTTTACCTCCATGTCATATTATTTTTATAAATGTCAAACAGCCTTTACTACAGCAGAGAATACTGCGGCATCCTGGTCGTAGACAGATGGCCGCTCCTTGTTTTCTATACAACTCATAGCCGCCCCAATTATTAATGATTTCATTTGCAAGAGCAATTTTTTATTGTTCATTGTTAAAGGTCCCTTAGGTAATTATAAAATTCATACTGATTAATCTTTTCCAAATAATAGAAGCCTTTGAGTAATGAAAAACTAGCCTCCTTCTGACAACGATCAGGAGCCGACCAGAAGACTGACGTCTTCGGCCTCTTCCGTGTTTCCTGTAGCAAAGCTGTGCCAAATCGCGAACACGACATTCTAGTATGAAACACAATACATATATAATTATCAGATTAAAAGTGAAAAAACTGAAATACATTAAATTTAGTTTTTTTTTGCTTTTATCATAGTAGAGCGGGAACTTTGAACACTGATTTACCAATCCAACACCAGAACCACGCACCCACGACGCCGCTGTTACTGACCATCGCTCGATGTTGCATATCTGAGGTTGAACCGTTCCCAGTTCCTATTTTACTTCTTTTTTCGCAGTTCAGCGCACCATCTTCCTGTTTAAATGTTTGATCAGTGTTCAGTTTTTGGCGGGCTATTCACTCGGCCATCTTACCATTACCACTAAATCTGAGGGGGATGCGACGGGTAGATTCCCTTGTAAGAAGAGAGTGCCGGACGAACTGCACGCCCTGTGCTGTTTACTGTAGAGCTTTCTGACCTGCATGTTCCTGGAAGGCGCGATTTGGGGTGCCATAGTGGGCTGTCTGAGTGTGTTGTGCTTTCCTAAATTTTTACCTGACAGGTTGTCACCTGTGTCTCCGACGCAGTTGGTAGTGTACTCACAGGAAAGAGCGGCGTTATTTCTGAGTCTAAGTGTTTCAAATCAGTGCTTGGGTGACTACTGATAACTGCGTGCATCCTGAGTCTTGTTATAGAATTACTGTTATAGAATTTCTGAGTTCAGTATTTCTTTTATTCAGTACATTTGCGCCAGAGCACTCAGTGAACCGCGAATGTTACTGCATCCGTTGCCACCTCACTTGAACATATATAAGCCTTGGTATATTTTCTGCTAGAGTACATACATTCCGATCTGGTTCCCACTCAACAATGATGATGTTTGAAGCATTGCTTTTCCTGATTAATGTTGTTGTTGTAAATCCGTTCAGCGTATAGGATCTAAATTAATTTGAAAACTTGTGAAAACATTTGGTCATTCTGTAGTATTTTCATATTGCTTCGATGTAGCTTGTATCTGGTAACATTGTCAGTAAATTACAATTGTGTTATTGACCGGACTGTGTGTACCATTATTTAGGGCAAGGTTTCATGTAATAGTTGTCACGGTTGTAGCAAGCTTATATATGGTGCTCTGTCCCAGGTACAATAGTTTATTTTGTGTCTGTTATGCATTTTAAAAGATTTTGGCTAATTGAACTGTTTTTGTTGGGCAATTCTCTGTAATTTTATTATTCCATTGATTTTAACATTATCTCGCTATCCTTGAGCCTGGCTTTTTTTGAATTTATTGTTTATTGTAATGACCTCGGAATTCAGAGACTATCAGTCCTTTAATACTACTGAATGTGTCAATTTTAAAAACAGTGTATTTTTTTTTAAAAAAATATGTAAATTCATTGGAATATTGTTTTCGATACTTTACTAAATGAAAATTTTTAAGAGTATCGACAACTCACAGCTAAGCCCAGTTCTACCACTCACTGTACAGCACAAATAATCAACATATCTTAAGCACATTCAGATTCTCTGTTCTTACACATTATCTTTTCTCTTCAAAAAGTGAAATTAATTAACGTAAAGTTATCAGCTCGATGAGTAGACGCATTTCCTGCCATTACTTGCTAGCTTAAATTAAAAAGTAACAGCGGTTCACCGCTTCGTGCCTGAAGCGGCTGTGCAGTTTTCATGTTAATGACTTTTGACTTAGTTAACTAAGGCTTTTGATTGCTTGGAGCGCGATGTCTTCATGCAAAGGTTTAAATACTGTGAAACGGTATACATGACTTTTATTTTATCTGAATGGCAGCAAGCAGTGAGACTCAGTTCTATGTCGGCCTGATAGGAATAGACACTCTGAACATGAAGAGACCGGATACAGTAGACCCTTCGCCGCCCTCCGTACCCATCCCCATGTTCTCTTTTGGGTCCCTCAAAAAAATGGTTCAAATGGCTCTGAGCACTATGGGACTCAACTGCTGAGGTCATTAGCCCCCTAGAACTTAGAACTAGTTAAACCTAACTAACCTAAGGACATCACAAACATCCATGCCCGAGGCAGGATTCGAACCTGCGACCGTAGCGGTCTTGTGGTTCCAGACTGCAGCGCCTTTAACCGCACGGCCACTTCGGCCGGCTTGGGTCCCTCATTCAACCTGTTAAATTTAGAATGATTTCCCATCTGCGTTGTCAGAAGATCAAAACGTCGCTTTTATTTTCTAAATCAAACAAGTGCAGGGATGAAATTAGCATCATCATGTTACTGGAAACGTCAACAGACGATTGAATGCTAACGGGTTATTTGTAGAAAGTCATGTTGAAGCTGTACAAATTATTACTGTTTCTCTTCTGAAATTGTTACAAGTGGATACTTATTAAATTTTCGCAAGGCTCGGTGCATACAATGTAGTACTACTCACATAACTCTACAAGCTATAAAAAAGTTTATTGAAAGAATGAAGTAAAAGGAGGAGACAAATGAATGAAATGTCTTAGTTCAGTTAGTGTTTAACGTCCCGTCGACAACGAGGTCATTAGAGACGGAGCGCATGCTCGGGTTAGGGAAGGATTGGGAAGGAAATCGGCCGTGCCCTTTCAAAGGAACCATCCCGGCATTTGCCTGAAACGATTTAGGGAAATCACGTACATTAGCTGTGTGGGCTACTACAGCTGTTGGCGAAATAAAATAAAGGTATTGCATTATTCATCCTAATTACTATGAATAATGAGTTATACAATTATTTTTTGCCGAAGCTGAACTATAAGGGAAACTTTTTCAGAATAGAGAAATGTGTCGTAAGAATTGTGCTTCGTACTGGCTTTAAGACATCCTCCAGAAACCTCTTTAAATAATGACTTAGTATTTTCACAGCGGTTTCCCAATGTGTAGAATCATTAACATTCTTTGTAATTAGCGAAATTTTTCCATTCTCAAAAAACAGTGCTCCTTCCAAGTGCGTTTTCAGAAAAATTCTGACACTGATGTGATGTGTTATAATATAATTAATGTTATCAGTGTGTAACTAAAATCTTTCATAAAGGTGAGTAATTTTATTGCAACGTGCTAAAATATCTGAACATTCCAGAGACGCTTCTCTCTATACTATCCATGGAATACGATTATACTTTTTTTATAAAAAAAAGATTCGCCAGTCACAGTCTTGAAATGGCCGCTATTAGACATAACATCTACAAAGCCTCATACATAGGGCAGATACCAGGAATATACTTTTTACATTGTGTTGCTGGACTCACCCCAAACAAGTATACTCGTCAAGTCTTTCATGCGACATACAGTGCCGACAGAAAGTGCCGGTTTGTTTCCAGTTACGAGAAAACTGATTTTTAGAGCGGAACTTTACATGCCATTTCGATTGAACGGTCCCAAATTAGACTAGCCCGATCATTGTTTTATCGGTCGGTACTAACAGACACAGTGAAATAAGAAGAATAACCAGTACTGCAGCAGCAGCCCTAACTGAGCAGCACTGCTGCGTGGCAGCGAAAGTGAGCCCTGGCCAAGGCTGTACTGTCGATGCTAGAGTACTGGTTATTCTTCCTGTTTCACTGTGTCTGTTACTACCGACCGATAAAACAATGATCGGGCTAGTCTAATTTGGGACCGTTCAATCGAAATGGCATGTAAAGTTCCGCTCCAAAAATAATTTTGCTCGTAACTGGAAACAAATCGACAGCTTCTGTCGGCACTGGGCGTCGCATGATCACCATTTGTCTGCGCTACACAATGTAAAAATGACATTGCAGATGCCTGACGAAACACCAAAGAAAATGCACCTTACGACACATAGGGGAGACATCCTTTATAACCGAAACATGACTCAGTTTCTGTCTTATTCGTGTACTGGGTGAGGGAAATATTACGATCTATGTGTCTCTGTACGTGCCGTAATGTATCTCCCCTTTCTGTCATTATCTATATGCGAGATTTTTTTTTATTTATGAATTTGGCCAGCTGTGGACCGCATACAACTTAAGACTTATAGTATTTCTCTTTATTCACAGTACTTCTTAATTTTCTCTCCAACTGCACGTCTCTGCTCATCTGTCCACTGTCTTTCGTCGAGGTTTTGCCTCATCTTCTTCATAGTTTTCGTTTTCTGTTACTAGCCTCAAGTGATTCCTGTCACGTATTATTTCTTCTGTAACACCTAATTTGTTGGCATCTTTCTTTATTGCTTTTAGCCATCCTACAATTTTTTTCAGCTTACTAACGTAATTAAAATTTTTCTTTGTAATCCGCGTTTCTTTCATTCTTTTTGAATGTCCATAAAATTTTAGCCGTCTCTTCCTCACTGCATCTGTGATCTTTTCTGTATTTTTGTATAAATCTTCATTTCTCCTTTTAATCCACCTATTTTCATTGTTTTTCTCAGGACCTAAATTTTTCTTAGTATTTTCCCCTCTCTTTTTTCTAATTCTCTTAATTCGCCTTTCTTATTCAATGGTAGGCACTCTGATCCATATGTTGCTTGTGTCCTAAAAACTGAATTATAATGTCTAATCCTCGTTTGTATGGGTATTGATTTTTTACTGCAGTAGTTTTATGTTAATTTATATGCAAATTCTAACTTTCTTATTCTTTCTTTATTTGTCGTGCTATCCAGTCCATTGGCTTGGATCCACTCCCCAAGGTATTTGAATCCTCAACTCTTTTAATTTTTCCATACTTGGTTTTCATAAACTTTTCTGTATTATGTTTGTGTTCTATATACTAGGTTTTTTCGTAGGATATCCATAGCCCAGTCTTTTCAGCAATCTCGTGTAACAAATCAAGCATAACTGTTGCGTCTGCTCGGTTTTCAGTTATCAGTGCCATTTCAGCCACAAAGGCAAAACATTTCACTTCAAATTTGTTCTTTCCTTGGCCGATGCTTATACCCCTTGTGCCAGTGTTTTTTAATGTGCTTTTCCATGTTTTCACTATTTTATAAAAACCGGGTTAAAGAGAATTGGGAAAAGTCCATCGCCTTGTCGAACGTCTTTCTTGATTTTGAATGGTTCAGAAATTTCGCCTTGAAACTTAACCCTTGACGTAGTATCTGTGAGCGTTTGTTCAACAAGTATTCTGGTGTTTTCGTCTACCCCTGATTCATAACGCATCTGGAAAAGTGTTTGTCTGTCGACTGAGTTGTAGGCCTTCTTGAAGTCTATGAAAGTATAGCTCTCACTCTCAAAATTGTTTTTAAATTAAGAATCTGTTCTGCACATGATCTACCTTTTCTCAGTCCTGCTTGATAATGTCCTATATTAGGTCCTGCTTGTTCCTCTATTCTCTTTTAAAAGCTCTTTAACATTATTTGTATCTTATTGGTAACAAAGTATACCCCTGCAGTTGCTGGTGTCTGTTTTATCTCCTTAATTATACAGAAGATGGATCAATGCTCGTTTCCAGTCACTGGATAGGATTCCTTTTCTCCAAATGTCTTTAATTACTTTGTGAATTTCCTGCCATGCGGATAAGCCCCCTAGTTGTCACATTTCTGCTTCCATCCCATCCTCTCCTGGTGCTTTGTTATTCTTCAATGCTTTGATAATCTTTTCTCTCTCTTCTACTGTAGGTGCTTCCGATGGTCGATCTTCATGTTGTGGTTTTTGAAATTGTAATCTGTCATTAGCCTCTTCTTAATTTGATAGATTTTCAAAGTATTCAGCTAAAATTTGGCTGTTCCCTTTATTGCTTAAAACCATTTTTTCGTTTTTATCTTTAAAATGTAAACTTGGTGACTGGAATACTGCTAAAATTTCTTTGAAAGTCTTATAGAAGTCTCTAGTGTGAATCCATTTCTTCTAATCTGTCTTTGTCAAATTTTCTTTTCACTGATCTGATGATTTTTTTCTGTCTTTTTCCTTTCTTCTTGAAACTCTTCCCAGTATTCATGTTTCTTATTAGTGTTCCATTTTTTCCATGCCTTTAGTCGATTGTCAGTTGCTTCGTTACACAGCTCGTTCCACCATCTGCCTTGGTATTCTTCGTGGTTGTACCATTTCCTTAACTGACTCTAGCATTCTTTCTTTAATTTCTTCCAAATCATCCATTTTTCTTGTGTTTAATATACCATACAATTTGTCCTGGTTATGCGTGGGAAATTTAGTGTTTACTCTTGGAAATATTTTTGGTTTTGGTTTAGGTTTGTCTGGTTGGAACATGGTCTTTATTTCAGTCATATAATGGTCTGGGTTTATGTTCAGGCCCTTCCTCACTCGGACATCCAAGATTTCCTTGTAGTTACGAGTCATTATTGTCACATGGTCTAGTTGATATTCACCTTGATTTGGATTAGGTGATACCCACATTTTTTTCTTTCTTTCAAGTTTCCTGAAAAATGTCGACATTAGTTTTAGGTTAAATTCTTTAAAAGAATCTACGAGTCTTTCCCCATTTCGGTTGGTTCTTAATATTTAACAGAGACACCAGTAATCTTTGAAAACAAGTTACATAAATTTACACATGAGGTATCGCAAGAACTCCACCTCTCCTTTGCAGGAATTTCGTTTTAAGTTCCTCGAACATTTTTATTAAGCTTTCATGTGAGCCTCTCCGAGCTGGTACGATTGCAGTAGCAGCACGGCTCTGAACTCATTTCATGTCTGCTGTCATGCCTACTTGATAACGCTGGAACAATATTCGTGTGTGTTCCGACAACCGTGCAAACAACTTTTACTTCACACACCTTCACCTTGAAATGCTGAGAACCTCGTGGAGTGCGTGACATACTTCGCAAATCAGAGAAAGCGCAGCGGAGTTCCAGAATCGCTACTGGAACCCATGTCCCGAGGCAGACGGCGCCGTATCCGTGGCAACCGGCCGTCGCCGCACGACGGCAGTGACGTCACGGGTCAGGCACGCGGGTCGGCTTGTTTTGTTTCTTTCCACCCCCAGTTTCTTCAGATCCTTGCTGGAAGTAAACAGTATGCACTGCGGCCTGGGAACGAGTGATACACAGTTCCGCAATATCCCAAACAGTGTCTAAGTGGTGCATAAACGCCGTTTGAAATGTAAACGGATCAAAGTGCCGCAGTCTCGTTTCACTCGCCCAGAGCATAACGTGCCACGCACTGAGGAACGGCCAGCTATTGATACCAGGCGAGAGTGAACGTACTAGTCGTCCATTATAGGGCTAACAGCGTTTTATAAGATGAGTGGGGCGGTAAAGCTGTTGCCTCGGAGAAGCAACAAGTCGACATCAGATTTAGGTCCACGAGCTCCTTTCGTCTCGTTTACGGCACTCGAAGAAAAGTTTTCAGGTCCCCACCGGGTGCAGAATCGCAGTCTCTATTCGCATTTTATTTCTTATACAAGAATCATTGCAAAACAAGAAGCGTGATAATATTTCTATGAGCCAGTAATCATGTAAGAGTGTTTTGGAATGACAAAGTCGAGTTGTTCGCGAAGGAGGCCAGTGTTTCTGGCCCTGCAATGAATGTCGGTCTACCGTCCTCCGATCTCAAACATTGAAACTGACCGTTGAAGAATGGTCGAAAGATTCGAGCCGTTTAGTTTGCTACGTAGACCATAGGACGCTGCGATCCATCCAATAATTAGAAGCTCTTCCTAGTTTCGAAAAATTCCAAACCAGCAGGAAGCTCATAACTACGGCGAACGACTGCGCACCAGCAGTTTCCATCTCACTTACACTGGATGGGTATCAAGGAAAACTATTTGTGCCACTGTCAGAGAAATGAACAAAGATGTGGAAAACACTTCCTGTTTTCCGATAGTTCCTTCGAAGCACACCAACATCGCTTACCGCAAAATCTTGTATAAACGAAGGCGCCCCTTCCAAGCTACTGTCTCGTAAAGAGATTAATTATAAAAAGATCTTTTTTAAATCTACATAACATAATAATGGTTTTTTATTGATCTAGTGTCCTATGAGTGGATGCATTAACACTCTAATACCCACGTGGACTTGCGCCAATTTCTATTGAGTTAAATTTTTATAAGTTTGTCTACAGCTGGTATCATCTATTGCGATTTCTCTGTATGCATGTTTTTATATTTGTACCAAACTGTTGACAGTATGTTCAACAAACACTAGCAGAATCATGATAAAAAAAAGTAGCGTCAAGTGAATGGTAAGACGATTTTTTAAACAAGGAACGGCCAAGTGTCTTCCTCCATCCTGTTCCGTTCCGACCTTGTGTTCTCTATCCCATTACCCTGATTACGACCCATGGTAAAGCTCTCACGCATACTTTCTTCCTCCTCCTGCCGTTAACTCCACTATTTTTGCACAAAACCCACAGCAGTACTACGTAAGTAATCTACCATTGTGGTACTAAATTTCCGGAATATGAGGAAAGAAGAGGCTTCTGGGGACGGCATGCAAAATGAATCGTTTACAGCGGAGGAAAAGTTATATACACTGAAGCGCCAATGAAACTGGTATGGGCATGCCTATTCAAGTACGCAGATATGTAAACAGGCCGAATACGGCGCTGCGGTCGGCAAAGCCTATACAAGACAACTGGAGTATGGAGCGGTTGTTATATTGGTTACTGCTGCTGCAATGGCAGGTTATCAAGATTTAAGTGAGCTTGAGCGTGTTATTATAGTCGGCGCACGTGCGATGGGACACAGCATCTCCAACGTAGCAATGAAGTGGGGATTTTTACATACGACCATTTCACGAGTGTACCGTGAATATGAAGAATCTGGTAAACCATCAAATCTCCGACATCGCTGCGCCGGAAAAAGATTCTGCAATAATGGGACCAACGACGGCTGAAGAGAATCGTTCAACGTGACAGAAGTGCAACCGTTCCGCAAATTGCAGCAGATTTGAATGCTGGGCCATCAACAAGTGTCAGTGTGGTAACTATTCAACGAACCATCATCGATATGCGCTTTTTGAGCCGAATGCCCACTTGTGTACCCATGATGACTGCACGACACAAAGCTTTACGCCTCGCCTGAGCCCGTCTCCACCAACACTGGATTGTTGATGACTGTAAACATATTTCCTGGTCGAACGAGTGTCGTTTCAAACTGTATCGAGCCGATGGGCGTGTACGGTTATGGAGACAACCTCACGAATCCATGGGTCCTGGATGTCAGTAGGGGACTGTTCAAGCTGGCGGTGGGCGTGTGCAGTTGGAGTGATGTGAGACCCCTGATACGTCTAGATACGACTCTGACAGGTGACACGCACATAAGCATCCTGTCTGACCACATGCATCCATTCATGCCCATTGTGCACTCTGAAGGACTTGGGCAATTCCAGCACGAAAATGCGACGCCCCACAGTTCCAGAATTGCTACAGAGCGACTGCAGGAACACCCTTCTGAATTTAAACACTTCCGCTGGCTGCCAAACTCCCCAGACACGAACATCATCGACTATATATGGGATGGCTTGCAACGTGCTGTTCAGAAGAGATCTCCACCTCCTGTTACCCTTACGGATTTATGGACAGACCTGCAGGATTCATGCTGTTAATTACCTCCAACACTACTTCAGACATTAGTCGAGTCCATGCCACGTCTTGTTACGGCACTTCTTCGTACTCGCGATGGCCTTACACGGTACTAGGCCGGTGTACCTGTTTCTTTGTCTCTTCAGTGTACAACGAAGTTGTAAAATTATTTACAGGATGTTTTTGAGAAAAGCCAATTGCTCCGTATTTGAACAATGTATAGTTGTTCTAGTTTACAAAAAAAGTGACAGACAGGATATAAATGATTGCCTACCTCTAAGTCCAGTCCTCGTAATGTGCGAAATATCTCCGTAAATTTACACCAACCACTGGGAAAAACGATGTTAGATTTTAAGCAGGCAAATGAAGAAGCTGGCTTTAGAAATGAATACAACGAGAAGGAAAATTCGCAAGCCAAAAATGAAACGACGGAATGGAAGTATGATACTTACTATGACTTCGTCTGACAGTCACAGAATATAAGTTAGGTTTCAGTTTCAGTGAAATCTGTATTAGCAGTCCTAGAGAAACCTACGTTAGTGTACTGAAGAAAACATAGAGTGTTACATCTTCCACAAGACTGTACTACATGATCAAAGGTAACTAGACACCACTATGCAACCCGGAATTGACCACTAAATGTCACGGAAGGTCGACGAGGCAGCATGAAAGGAGACGGGGAGTGTTGTGTTCTCAGTGCAGAAGCACTGAACGGTGACTTCAAACTAGGACTAGTTTTTTATTGTCACTTCAGTAACAAATACATCAGGTGCATTTCAGTCCTTCTAAAGCTGCCAATGTTGACTCTTAGTGATGTGACTGTAAAGTGAAAACGCGAAGGAACAACCACAGTTAATAGACAAGTCAACGACAGAACACTAGGAGAAATAATTGGTGTAGTCGCAGACTGTTGTGTAGTGGTAGGACTACCATGAGGAACATGCTAAAAATCTTGACGAGTCGAGTAAGAGTGTAGGCGGCTGGGCTTTTGAAAGTCATTTTTATGTTCTCCTTGAATAACTCGAAAACAGAGGCTTCAAGCGACAATGTTTTTCGATACAGAATTAAACTACATTAAATTTCCTACTAAAAAGCGCCATTCATTTTTTTCTCTAACACTTATATGGTTTCCGTGTTGTGGGGGATGGAAAAATCGCAGTTTATTAAAAACGGTGTTTTAATGGCATAAAATTGGAGAGGGTTAAGAGCAAAAATTAAATGTGTGTATGGCATCTAAGCGGAATAGAGCCGTACTGAGGGATAAATTGGGTTTAACAGGGTGGTGCAGACGAGGAGAGGGCGAGAGGGGGGAGGGGGGGTGGAAGATGCATGAAGCAAAAGCCATGCAATAATTTGCAACTCTATGGTTGTAAGATATAATTTCAACTTAAGTAACCCGTAGTAGGTTTGACAGAAGTTGGCATAATATGACAGTTTCAGAAAAGCAGTAGCAAAAAAAAAAAAAAATGTTAGTAATGAGTTATATAACAATAAAAATATGAGAAAAAACTCCGACACAGTAGTTATATTTTATGCTTTTACGTTTTGTAGAAAGTATAACAGTGTAAAATAGTTACAGTGACAATCTGCATGAAAATTCAAGCAATACTGCACAGATTGAAAGCAACATGAATAACCAAATGGGTTATTAAAGTATATGTTTCTGTAGAAACGGCTTTAGGGATGTGATGACCGTCTCTCCAAGCTGCACGTTTTTGTACTCCCTGACTATAGTGTAACATCACCAAGTTATGTATGCGTAAATAGTGAAAAACAAAAAAATAGTGTTCTGCTGAAGGTGGGTTGCTCACAATTTGTTTATTGTTCGTGCAAACACGGAAGTAAATAGAAAGTTTTTCCCAAGTAAGTATGTGAAAGATGAGGAATAATTTATCTATGGTGAAGGTCGAGTTTCAGCGCAAATTTACAGCCCACAGAGTACAGATAGTCAGTTGTGATCCTACTCTGCTCCTCGTCGCAGGTCAGTGAGCGTGGCTCTTATTTCCTCCTTCCCGTAACTGAAAGGTAAGTTCTTTCTCAGATGGAGGAAATCTTTTACCATTCCGTTCTCAGCTCATCCAGTCTTTGGCGACATCTTCCCAGTTACTTCTTTTCGGCATGTGCATACTTTGACGGTGGGAGTCAATGAATAGCTTCATTATACAAGGTGGTTCAAGAGAATACCACAACTTTAAAAATGTGTATTTAATGAAAGAAACATAATATAACCTTCTGTTATACATCATTACAAAGAGTATTTAAAAAGGTTTTTTTCACTCGAAAACAAGTTCAGAGATGTTCAATATGGCCCCCTCCAGACACTCGAGGAATATCAACCCGATACTCCAACTCGTTCCACACTCTCTGTAGCATATCAGGCGTAACAGTTTGGATAGCTGCTGTTATTTCTCGTTTCAAATCATCAATGGTGGCTGGGAGAGGTGGCCGAAACACCATATCCTTAACATACCCCCATAAGAAAAAATCGCAGGGGGTAAGATCAGGGCTTCTTGGAGGCCAGTGATGAAGTCCAGAACTTTTCCCTTTGCACAAACACCCATTCTCTGTAAACTGTTTATACCAACGTTTAATACACCACCTATCAGGAGGTTTAACACAATACTTCGTTCGAAATGCAGGCTGAACAACTGTCGTCGATTCACTTCTGCCGTACTCAATAACACAAAAAGCTTTCTGTTGAGCGGTCGCCATCTTAGCATCAACTGACGCTGACGCCTAGTCAACAGCGCCTCAAGCGAACAAATGTACAACTAAATGAAACTTTATAGCTCCCTTAATTCGCCGACAGATAGTGCTTAGCTCTGCCTTTTGTAGTTGCAGAGTTTTAAATTCCTAAAGTTGTGGTATTCTTTTTGAATCACCCTGTATAATACTGAAGAGGCAAAGAAACTGGTACACCTGCCGAATATCGTATACGGCCCCGCTAGCAAGCAGGAGTGCCGCAACGCGACTTGGCATGGATAAGACTAACGTCTGGAGTAGTGCTGGAGGGAACTGACACCAAGAATCCTGCAGGCCTGTCTATAAATCTCTAAGAGTACAGTGGGGTACAGATCTCTTCTGAACAGCACGTTGCAAGGCACCCCAGATAGACTCAATAACGTTCATGTCTGTAGATTTTGGTAGCTATCGGAAGTGTTTAAACTCAGAAGAGTGTTTCTGTAGCCACCCTGTAGCATTCTGGACGTGTTGGGTATATCAATGCCCTGCTGGAATTGTCCAAGTCCGACGGAATGCACAATAGACATGAATGGATGCAGCTAATCAGACGGGATGCCTATGTACGTTTCACCTGTCAGAGTCGTATCTTGACGTATCAGGGGTCTCATATCACTCCAACTGCCACCATTACAGAGCCTCTGCCAGCTTAAACAGTCCCCTGCTCACATGCACGGTCCATGGATTAATGAGGCTGTCTCCATACCCGTACACGTCCATCCGATCGATAGAATTTGAAACGAGACTCGTCCGACCAGGCAACATGTTTCCAGTCATCAAGAGCCGATTGTCGACGTTGACGGGCCCAGGCGAGGCGTAGAGCAGTGTTTCGTGCAGTCATCAAGGGTACACCAGTGGGCCTTCGGCTCCGAAAGCCTATATCGATGACATTTCGTTGAATGGTTCGAACAGTGACACTTGCTGATTGTCCGGCAATCTGTAGCAATTTGGGGAAGATTTGCGATTCTGTCGTCGGTGGCCCCGTTCTTGCAGGACCTTTTGCGGTCGAAGCGATGTCGTATGGCTGATATTCATGATACACTTGTGTAATGGTCGTAAGGGAAAATCCCCATTTCATTGCTACCTCGGAGATACTGTGGTCCATCGCTCGTGGGCCGACTATAACACCCGTTCAAACTCATGCACTGATAACCTGGCACTGCAGCAGCAGGAACCGCTCTAACAACTGCGAGAGACCCTTGTTGTCTTATATATGGTTAAACGGCAGGGAAATGCATTCTTTCTACATTACAATTCAAAAATGGTTCAAATGGCTCTGAGCACTATGGGACTTAACATCTTAGGTCATCAGTCCCCTAGAACTTAGAACTACTTAAACCTAACTAACCTAAGGACATCACACACATCCATGCCCGAGGCAGGATTCGAACCTGCGACCGTAGCAGTCCCGCGGTTCCGGACTGCAGCGCTTAGAACCGCACGGCCACCACGGCCGGCTACATTACAATTCTACATCATTTATAAAACAAAACAATTCCTCCCGCCGCCCCACAACTGGTTCATTGGAAGGAAGAAACGAGGGACTTGGCAACATGAGAACCACTCGCACACTCGATTTTGAAGAGGAGGTGCCGGGACGTGTTGCAGCGGACCCCACTACACGTACTCGTGTTGCGCGTGAAATGGGCGCTGCTCATACTGGCGTGTGGCGAGTATTTCACGAACAACAATTATACCCGTATCACCCTCAACGAGTCCGTGTAATGCTTGTGACTGACTTTGCACCAAGGGTTGCATTGTATCAGTGGTTACTCCAGCAATGGATTGATCGATCAGATTGCCTCCAGATCGTGCTGTTTTCTGATGAGTCCTCATCAGCCGGCCGGAGTGGCCGAGCGGTTCTGGGCGCTACAGTCTGGAACTGCGCGACCGCTACGGTCGCAGGTTCAAATCCTGCCTCGGGCATGGATGTGTGTGATGTCCTTAGGTTAGTTAGGTTTAAGTAGTTCTAAGTTCTAGGGGACTGATGACCTCAGCAGTTAAGTCCCATAGTGCTCAGAGCCATTTGAACCATTTTGAATCTGTCCTCATCTGATCGTGGTGGTATTTCGAACAGCAGGAACAGCACTGTGTGGGATGAGGAAAACCCTCACGCTTTAGTAAAGTCATACCATCAAGTACATTTTGATGTGAATATCTCATTAGGCCATGTCTTCTACGTGGCCATCTGAATCGCCACCTACACTTAAGGGCTGTTCGAAGAGTTCTGCCTGAGTGGTTGGAGAAAGTACGCATGGTTGTTCGTGTAGGATGTGGGTACAACACGGCGGTGCGACGCCTCACTTCAGTATGGATATTCGCAACCATCTCAATGCTGTGTTTCCTGGTCGCTGGATTGGAATGGGAGATCATATTCCATAGCCTGCGTAGTCACCTACCTGAAACCCTTTGCGTATTTCCTATGAGGATATCTAATGTCACTTATGTATGAGATCCCAGAGGAGACGGAGATGGCATTAGTTGCCAGAACTGTAGCTACCTGTGATGTGATTCGAAACACACTAGGGATATTTGCCTGCGTGCGTCACAATCTTATTCGCCGATGTCATGCCTGCATTGAGATTGATGGCCATCAGTTTCAGCACGTTTTGTAAGATACAGTACAAATGGTACGTTCAGTGTGTGAATGATGGTATTTGCAGTTAACTGTAACTAATGTAAATAAAAAAGTACATATTAATGTGATATTATTCCTATTATCTCCTTAAGATTGCTTCTCCGACCCTAGGTTCCCTACCTCAAATTGTCAATGGAACATCCTCTATGTCACGTTAAATTTTGGCACGCTCTTACAGATCACCCTTTTTAAGCGCGCGTTAACAGTGTAAGATCTTACCCCATGTAGAACTGAGCGATGGGGGTCCGACTGTGGATCTCCATTTGGCCGGCTAGTCGAATCGTGTGAAAATTTGGGGCACTGAGATGTAACAGTGGCCCTATGTTGGACTGCTTGGGAACATTAGAGAAGGCTTACTCGTCCTCAAGGTTCCGGCCGACCATGTGTGGCCAACGCACTGTGAACTAAACACATCGTAACCTCATTACATTTGCGCCAGCCATCTGAGAATACGTAATGAACACTGTGTTATCCAGCACCACTGGTCGGAGAGTGGCAGCACCCACAGTAGGGAATTACCGTCTCTGCATAGGCTGACGTCATCCCCACAACACAAATGGCCGAGCAGTACTGTGGCAGGGAAGCATCGACTGCAGGTGAACGGCACCGCACTGTATTCAGCGATGAACTGCGGTTCTGCACTACCCAGGATAATCTGGGGAGAAGTCCCATTCGTCGAATGTTCTGAAGAGGCACAAAAATGTAAGCAGTCTGTTTATATATTTGTATGTTGGCAGCGCTATAGACTGCATTAATATCACTGACAGCACTCTGCGCCATCACTAATAGGCTCTTTGGTTGGACGGACTCGCAGTTGGCTGTTAATACTTGGAAGTGTTGGGAGGTTAGCAGTGAGCGAGCGGGCAGTCTGGACGACGGTCCGTCATGGGATTTAGTGTTGATTGGAGATGGATTTAAAATGACGATTAATGTATCTGCTGATGTTTGGATAGTGAAATTATTGATGATTATACAATTTTGGATCTGTATGTCACATGATTAAGGTAAAATCAGCTAAATACATTGTTTGCTCTGCAACAAAATCTTTCCTTTGCTAACTACATGCCTATTAGTAGTTAGAGCCTACAGCAGTTAGAATTTTTTATTTAGCTGGTTGCAGTTGCTGCTTGCTGTTATTGCCGTATTTCGTATAATGAAGATCATCATCTACCTTCGTAGATAAATTTGTTAACTGAGCCGAAAGTTGGGCTACTTTTACCGATAATGTGCTGATTTCCTCTGTGTGTTTTTCTGAACCAAGTCTTAGAGTGTCCAATTATGTCGTAATCGTATTTACTGTGTCCTTTAAGTTTTCCTGATCTACAAGTTGCACGATCCTATGGGTAGATGCAACTGAGTCAGTCTTAGCCTGCAAGGTGTAGTGATTTTCGTGAACAACTATCTGCAATTCTTTTATGGCTGCTTCATGATTCTGTAATGTGTTTTCATGTCGCGAAAAAATAGGCTGAAAATGCTCACAAATTTGTGTTTTTACATCTTCAAAAACCTTTGGATATTTCGATTCAGTTTTAAGTAGCTCTTCAGTTAAATCTTGACGTGTTTGTTCAAGTGCTGTGTCTAACTTTTGAAGCTGTTGCTGTGTTCGTTCCATTTGTTGCTGTGTGTTTCTGATTTTGTATTAATTGCAATAACAATACATTAGTGACCGAAACATGTTCCTCTGCGCTTTTCGTCAGTGCGTTTGCACCGGCAATATTCGTATTTTGAAAACAGAGAGTGTGTCCTGACTTAATTGAGAAAAGTGTAATGACGCAAAACCTGAATCTACGGTATTTGCAAGATTTGGTTCTGTTATTTCGCATTCCTGAGGCGAACTGTTACCGACCGAGCAATCGACAATAGTTCCCTGTTCACTGATTGTTTCACTTTCTACACCGCTATTTACTACCTGGTCCATCTCCCTATGCACAATTACCAAATTATTGTCTTGAACATTTGTCAATTCATTACTAGGTGGTGTTAACAAGCTATGCTCGTCGTCACTGTGTCATTGCTCAATTTACTTTGCAGCCTAGTGTTCCGCTTTTCACACGCCATGATTATCACGGTATTTCACACGATAACACAGAAGAAACACAATTTGAAAAGCAAAAATAAAAAGAACCACTAGAATAGCACTGAAAATAATCAATATGTAAATTAGTTGCAAGCGATACTGCGAAATACTTAGCGCAAATCCATGTGCATGCCACAACGTCTTTGCTCATTACAATACAGTACAACAATAAGAGACTACAACTACAAAGGAAATTCTCTATATACAGTAACGCGCTACCAGTACACAATAACTAATTTCTAATCATGCGCTAATGATTCAAAGTACAAGGAAATCAGAAGATTCCAGTGAGGTATCCTCGGCTAAGGGTCGACAGGTGAAACTTCTTTGTTTAAGTCTGAAACTGCTGAATGCAACTGGACCTACAGTCTCTTTACTTGTTTTTATAATTTCAGCACTGACCAGCAAAATTTCCCTATTTGTGTCCCACAACACACAAACGCAACCCATTCTGACTGCAAATAATTAACACAACAGAATGGCAGTGGATTGGAAGGAATCCTAATAATAACCTACACCTTTTCATAAGTCACTTACCTCACAGAAAATCTTCGTTACACGATCCAACGGCAATAGCAGCAAGCAGCAACTACAGCCAGCTAAATAAAAGATTCTAACTACCGTAGGCCCTAACTACTAATAGGCATGTAGTTAGAAAAGGAAAGATTTTGTTACAGGGCAAACAATGTATTTAGCAGATTTTACATTAATCATGTGACGTACAGTTCGATAATTATATAATCATGAATAATTTCTGTATCCAAACATTAGCAGATACCTCAATCATCATTTTACAATCTATCTCCAATCAACACTAGATCTCCATGACGGACCCTCGTCCAGACCGTCCGCTCGCTCACTGCTAACCTCCAACACTGCTAAGCATTAACAGCCAACTGCGATTACGTCCAACCACAGAGTCTCTTCGCGAGGGCGCGGATCGCTGTCAGTGATATTAATGCAGTCTATAGCGCTGCCAACATACAAAAATATAAACAGGCTACTTACAAAAGTATTATTCCTGGCGCTATGGTATGCGGAGCCATTGGCCGCTGGCACTGACTGATGGTACTCTTCAAATTGTTCAAATGGCTCTGAGCACTATGGGACTTAACTTCTGAGGTCATCAGTCGCCTAGAACTTAGAACTAACTAAACGTAACTAACCTAAGGACATCACACACATCCATGCCCGAGGCAGGATTCGAACCTGCGACCGTAGCGGTCGCTCGGTTCCAGACTGTAGCGCCTAGAACCGCACGGCCACTACGGCCGGCGATGGCACTCTGACGGCACGTCACGTCACGGTCATTCTGTTACGTCACATGTGACGTTATCATGGCGCCCTTTTCAAAAATGAGCTCGTGCAGACATGGTACGCGTTCCTATGAACAACCTATTTGATGCTCAGGTACGCTGTGACTATCACTATCCTCTTAAGGGAACCTCCCCATCGCACCCCCCTCAGATTTAGTTATAAACTGGCACAGTGGATAGGCCTTGAAAAACTGAACACAGATCAATCGAGAAACAGGAAGAAGTTGTGTGGAACTATGAAAAAAATAAGCAAAATATACAAACTGAGTAGTCCATGCTTAAGATATATAACATTAAGGACAGCACTACAGTAGTAGCGCCGAGGTCTTGTGGTTAGCGTGAGCAGCTGTGGAATCAGAGATCCTTGGTTCGAATCTACCCCCGAGTGAAAATTTTAATTTTTTATTTTCAGACAATTATCAAAGTTCAGGCACACACACACACACAAAATTAACTTCGTTCTCCAGAATTCCAGGACATGTTCAGATTTGCTTGGACATATGCAGGATTTGACGGTCTACACACGGAAAAATTTGAAAACGTTAAAAACATATGTTGTGGCAGAGCACAGGGAAAACTGTGCGACTGTTGCAGTCATTTGTTGCAGTTTATGTGACAAACTCTTACGTTTTCATCACTTTTTTGGGAGTGATTATCATATCCACAAGAAAACCTAAATCGGGCAAGGTAGAAGAATCTTTTTACCTATTCGCCAAGTGCACAAGTTAGGTGGGTCGACAACATATTCCCGTCATGTGACGCACATGCCGTCACCAGTGTCGTAAAGAATATACGAGACGTGTTTTCCTGTGGAGGAATCGGTTGACTTATGACCTTGCGATCAAATGTTTTCGGTTCCCATTGGAGAGGCACGTCCTTTCGTCTACTAATCGCACGGTTTTGCGGTGCGGTCGCAATACACAGACACTAAACTTATTACAGTGAACAAAGACGTCAATGAACGAACGGACGGATCATAACTGCGAAAATAAAGAAATTAAATTTTTCACTCGTTCCACTGCTGCTCACGCTAACCACGGGACCACGGCGCTCCTGATCTCACATTGTCCTTGATGTTGCATATGTTGCACATAGACTACTCAGTTTGTATATTTTGCTTATTTTTTTCATTCACACAACTTCTTCCTGTTTTCTTGATTGATCTGTGTTCAGTTTTTCAAGGCCTATCCACTGTGCCAACTTATAACTAAATCTGAGGGGGGGGGGGGGGGTGCGATGGGGAGGTTCCGTTGTCAGATCTGTCTCTGACAGAAGATGTGTGGGACCAGCTCGGACGTCAGATTCGTCCTTCTGTCAGACTCAGGGACTAATTACAACCCTTCTCAACGCAATCAACTTTAGAAGTACGTTCCTGATGATGTCTCCTGGCTATAATGGACCGACAAAGAATTACAACACTTGTCTGTCAACTTGACTCGGGAGAGGATGAACGGTCTTATGTGTCCCTTCCTAATCGAATCAGTGCATGCGTCCAAAGTTCAGATGGGGTACAATGTCGCAGTGATAAGTAGGCTCTTACTGCCAAAATCATCCTAAATTTGAATCAGTTTAGTAATCAGTGAAACAAAATCGCGCACCATCTCAACTTGCGAAGTAGCATCTCGTTTCACCCTCCACTCCTTTGTGCTTCACGTCTTTTTTTCAGTTTGGTTTTCACCCCAAGTTTATCCTGCTCAATATCAATCTCTAAGTATCTCTATCAGTAAAAAAATTTTGATTATCAGCTGCTAGCGCAGTATTTCCTCTGACCATTACCCGTTATTCACTGCGCTAGAGCTAAATTTACACATAATACCTCTGAATAATCTTAAAGTCTGTTCTCGCCTAATGCGAAGGAGAGAAATGAAATGAAATGTCGTGTGACGAGGGCCTCCCGTCGGGTAGACCGTTCGCCTGGTGCAAGTCTTTCGATTTGACGCCACTTCGGCGACTTGCGCGTCGATGGGGATGAAATGATGATGATTAGGACAACACAACACCCAGTCCCTGAGCGGAGAAAAATCTCCGACCCAGCCGGGAATCGAACCCGGGCCCTTTGGATTGACAATCTGTCGCGCTGACCGCTCAGCTACCGGGGGCGGACGCGAAGGATAGAATGAGTACCAATGACTGCATCACAACAATCAGCGTCACCGAATGCGTGCCAGGTATTGTAACTTGACCTCGAAGTTTTCAGATTTCCTGTACGCCTGCAGTACCCTAACAGCTTGCAGATCTATAAGTCATAGAAACTTTTATTCATACCACATGAAGTATTTACAATATAGATTATTTACATAAAGGTCAATCGTGAAAATACGAAACTCACAAGTTCGTCCTAGGAAAGCTAGGGATTCCCAACTCAAAAGGGAACAAGCCTAGTAAGATTCTGTGACGTTCAGTCCAACCTTTCGGTAAAAGGAAGGATGAGAGGTAAATATCCTATTGCAAGAACGTTATTACAGCCGGAGTACAAGCTCGGGCTATGAAAGGATGTGGGAGGGAATGTGTTGCGTTCTTTTCAAAGGAGCCATTTCGGCAGTCGCCTTACGCAATGTAACGACGCCATGGAAAATCTGTATCTGGATGGCCAAACGGGGATTTGAAAATCGTTCTCCAAAATGTGAGTCATTTGTCACAACTTTTGAGTTGATGACGGCTCTCAATATAAATGCAGAAAGTAAATATTAGGGTAAAAGTGAATACTCGTGATTTATATGTGTCGTTATATTTATGTGAATAGGCTGTCGAAACAAAAGACAGCTTAAACACTTAGTTTTCATTAAAGCATAAATAACAATAGGGCAAGTGAATTACTTTGTGATAATTAACTGCCTCGGACCGTATTGTGCGATGGAAATTGGTAATTTGCGCTGTTCACGCTCATTTCAGTTACCAGCTATTATAACTTTGTTGGCATTTTTTAAAAATTACCTAACTTCAACTCGTTTGAAATCGTTCGTTATTTGATAACAGCCAGCAAATTGCACGAGAAATTATAAAGCTTATCATTATTTGCTGTCATCTGCCATTTCTCGTAGCCTTTAGCTGCGTAGAGAGAGAGAGCGAAATATTTTCAATTATCCGATTAAACATACACACAGCACTGTCACGCTCTTTCTGAAGTCTATAAACCAATAAAATAGCGTTCGGTACGGCTAATTTTCACGAATAATATTTGTAAATATTGTCGGTATTGTTAAATGGGTATTCATAACTAATAATGGGACTCTGTTTTTAGCTATGGGCGAAAGCATTGTTTCAAATCCTTGGAATCTCAATATTTTTCATCAATGATGAAAATTTTGTAACGGTTCGGTGTTAAAAGTTTCGCAAGGTACAACAGGTTTTTGTGTTACGGTTCAATAAGAGGACTGTTACGACCTGAGCTTTGTAGTAACAGACGGGGTTCGTCTTTCAATCTTCCCGATTTCTTTTATCAATTCTCTTAACGGTCCCAGGTTGAGGAGCGATACTCAAGCAACGTTAAACGAGTGTTATGTGTGTTACCTCCTTCACAAGCGGAAGAAACTTCCTGAGGGTACATGTAATAATCTGTAATCTGCCTTACCTGCGGTTAGCTTGATGTGTTCTTCCAAATTCATGCAAATTGCAAGATTTTAATGGATATAGCAAGATTTTAATGGATATGACAACTTTCAGTGACTTTGGCAAATGGGAAGTCGTACAATTATAAGATTTTCTGCCAATTTTTTACAGTAAATTATTTGTTACGCTAAATTCAGCCGGCCAGTGTGGCCGAGTGGTTCTAGGCGCTTCAGTCTGGAACCGCGCGATCGCTACGGTCGCAGGTTCGAATCCTGCCTCGGGCATGGATGTGTGTGATGTCCTTAGGTTAGTTAGCTTTAAGTAGTTCTAAGTTCTAGGGGACTGATGACCTCAGATGTTAAGTCCCATAGTGCTCAGAGCCATTTGAACCAGCTACATTCAATCACAAAGCTGGTCTGGTATACTATTATTATTATTATTATTATTACGTAGAATTCTGCCTAGTGGCAGGTCCATGTCTTCGTACGGAGAATTTCTGATTCCACTGTTCCCTGTCATCAGCTTCTTCCTTCAGTCTATTGTATCTCCTTCCATCTTTCACGTCGTCCAGATGTTGAATTCTTCTTCTTCCTCGTCCTGCGTTTCCTCTGAGTTTCCCTTCGATGACATCATGTATGAGTCCCTCGTGTCTAAGTACATGTCTAATCCAATTGGCCTTTCTCTACGCAGAATACTTCTCTTCTCTCCTACTCTTCGCAGTACATCGTCATTTTTTATGCGATCTGTCCACTTGATCTTTTCCACTTTCCTCCAGCACCACATTTCAAAGCTCTCTAAGTATTTTTACTCCTTCTTTCTCATGGTCCATGTCTCTGCTCCATACAGTGCAATACTCGAAATGTAGCACTTTATCAGTTTTTTCCTCAATGCCAAACTTAACTTGCTGGCCAGCAGAGTATTCTTCTTGTTGAAAGCAGCTTTGGCCATGGCGATTCTTGCTCGGATTTCGTTGCTCCAGTGGGCATTCTTTGTGATAAAACTTCCCTCGTACTTGAACTGATTCACATTTTCCAGTTCCCGAATGTCAACAGTTATCTTCAAGTGTTTCTCACGTTTTGACATGCGCATCACTTTCGATTTTTCGATGTCATGCCGTATTTTCTTCCCGTTTCCACCATATTGTTCATCATGTGTTGCAGCTGTCTCTGATTTTTGGCGAGCACTACCAGGTCGTCTGCATACCTTGAAGTTTTCGCATCCTTTCAGCACTTCTCTCGCCAGCATTTCTCCATACAGGTTGAAGAGACTTGGCGACAGACAACATCCTTGTCTCACTCCCCTTCCTATTTCCTCACTGTTTCGTTTCTCCATATTTCAGTCGTACCTTTACCCTTTGTCCCAGGTACAAGTTCCTTATAAGTCTCCGATCTCTCCAGTTGATTCCTATTTCCTTAAGGATGTTCTCAACATATTCCAATAGGCTCTGTCGAAGGCCTTCTGCCAGTCTATAACACAAGTGCAAACTTCTTCGTAAGCGGCCAAAACTGTCTCTGACAATACCCTCATCATGCCAATGGCGTCCCCGGTCCCTTTTCCTTTCCTGAAGCCAAAATGATCTTCTCCCATCAGTTCTTCAATTTTGTTTTCTAACCGTCTATTAAGTATTCTTGCAATGATCTTTGCCACATGCGATATGAGACTAATCGTTCTATAATCACTACACTTCTTGGCCTGCTTTTTCTTCTCAAGGGTAACCATTGTGACGTCCAAAAATTCTTCAGGCCATTCTCCAGTTTCATAGATTTTGTTTATGAGTTTCATTTCCGATATCTTTAAATACCAATACTGATTAATATCATATGATCACATTTTGTCCTATTGGCGATTTTGCGAAACTGTATCGTGCCCATTCCGGAAGTCCAGGAACAAGGGATCAACCTGGGCGCCGGTATCTGCCGACTTCTGGGTCTCGCGGACGAACAGGCGAGCGGGATTTCATTCTGTAGAAGAATGCGGAATCCACGTTGTTCCCTACAGAGTACATTTCAGGCCTCCGCAGAATAGGCCTGTGTAAACGTTTACTACAATTCTACAACTGAAATAAGCGTTGTTGCTCTATGGTTGTGTGCGCCTGTTCGACACCTTTTTTGAACAGTAACAGAACCTTCCGCCTTTACACTCAGATTATGAATGTGGGAGGTGTGAGCGTGGGGTTGATCTGCTATTCTGTTATTCTGCGCAATGGATTAATCTCAGATGTACCCTTTACCCTGTGGCTCCTGCAAGATGCAGTTTCCACCCCCACACTACTACAGAAGTCAGACAGACGCTCCTAACGTTCCAAAAAGAAATGCCTGACAAACGTTTAGCAATAAATATCTTCTGGAGTCGTCCGCTGTGAGGAAATGACACAAAAATTCACAAAATTTCTTACGTAACTAGTGGGATACTTGGGTACTGAAGTAGTGCTAGTTAGTGTAAGAAAAACATGAAACCAACGAAAATTATTATTTATTTTGCAAAAATTCTGAGAAATCACAATGGCACTTTTAGTCATGAACTGAACAAGTTATTTCCAGGTTCTTTTCGGAATGTGAAGTTACCTCTTAAGGATATGATTCGCTAGTGAAATTTCTATACAAAGTTTAAGATTGTTATTGACTTGGTACAATGGCTGAGAGCCGCACCTACTCAACTTGAATAATTATCCGTTAGAATGTTGCTAGGTACGGTCGAGGCTGTTGCGTGTGAAATACAGTGAAGTACTGTTGTGGAGGAAATATGGGGCTCACAATAGCTGTAGCGCACAATACCGTAAGCTGTGATGACTGCTGGCTGCGCCGCTCGCTGCTGACAAGTAAGATAACTCTCGTTCTTACAATGAAATGAACACCCTTAGCTGCTTACAGGCGTTGACATACGTCAATGGGGACAGATGAAAATGTGTGCCCCGACTGGGACTCGAACCCAGGATCTCCTGCTTACATGACAGAAGCTCTATCAATCTAAGCCACTGAGGACACAGAGGATAGCGCGACTGCATGGATTTATCTCTGGCACATCTCCCGCAAAATCCACATTCTCAACGTATTGTCCCGCACTACATTCGTAGTGCCCCCGCCCATTATCTCTCGTTCTATCTGGATTGACCTTCGCCAATCAAACTCTCCCCACGCCTTGATGAAGTCAATGACTCCTCTTCACCACTATTCCAACTATTGTCATGATACACCACTCAGATAACCAGTCCACCGCAATGCCACTCAAACATTCGCTCGCAGGCGTTTAACTATAACTCTGTCCGTTCACACCGCACAATTAGTGTGGTGGGCAACACAGTGAACAACACTTAATCGAAAGGACTCAATATAGAGTCGCACTCCGATTCGCTCTCAACAGAGGTGCTTTCCCAGTGAAGTACTGAGGAGAGACTTGTTCCTCGCCCTTTGAGTACACGTACGAGCGCACACGCTCTCGTTACGTGTTCTCGCTCATAGAGCGACAACGGAATGGCCCCTCTCCACGCCAGACGTGAAGGGGTATATCTTTCGGTCTCTTCCATTACTTCTTCAGCTCAAGGCATCAGGAGTATCGTCTGCCAATTGGCATTGCTCTTCTAAAACGGGAGAATAACGTTTCGTTTATGTCGACCAGTCCAGAAATCTGTAGCATCGGCGTTTGGCGTTTGCTGCCTCCCTGTGAAAACCTCTGAAACTGCGTGCTATGTTTGTAAAGAATGTGTAGGCTGGGCGCTCCCACACAATGTAGCGGAATTTGCTTTTAAGCTGAACACAGGGTCGTTCTGCCTTTCACTCAGGCAAACACTGTCTGCTCTACAGGCGGTCGCTGGCTGACGTAGAGAGGTTGTCTCGTCCTCTGAAGGGACTGGCCTCCTGGTGAGTGGTTTGCTTCTCCCAAAATAAAAGCTTTTGTGACCGTTGTGTCTTGAATGTGTGTGTGTACGCCAGCCTCGAGTATTTCAGCCATTGTGCGCACTTGCGATTTACTAGCTATTTGCATATTGTTTACATGAATTCGTACAACATTGACTTTGTCTTATCGAGTTTGAGTTTGATTGAAGCGTCTTCATGTGCGCAATATGATTGTGATGGCGGAATATGTAAGCAATGAAGGTCAGGAGACCATGACGTCTTACAAGGGTTCACTGCTACTTGTACGAGGGATGTTCAATGTGCATTGCAACACATTTTTTCCCGGACAATTTCGGCTGTAATAATCCGGAATTTATTGTGGGCTCTCGTGGAATATTTCTGCTTCAGCTCCAATAGTTTCATGAAGTTCCGACTGGTGATAGCGCCATATGTAGCCTTCAAAATGGCGTCCGTAAAGGAGGTGCGTTACAAGCAGGGAGCTGTCATTGAGTTTCTTTTGTGGGAAAATTAGAGCATCGTAGATATTCATAGGTACTTGCAGAATGTCTACGGAGACCAAGCAGCGAACAAAAGCACGGTGAGTAGTTGGGCTACTTGTCTCCCGTCATCGCAACAGGGTTGCGCAGACATGTCTGATCTCCCCGTGCCGGACGGCCGCGCACAGCTGTGGCCACTGTAGTCTTCGAAACAGAGGAAACCACAAAAATGCAAAAGATGTTCTCCTTCTCCGTGACAAAGTAATGCCTCACACACGTCTGTACATCCGAGAGTAGCTCACCTAACCTTCATTGGAGTGTTCTTCTTCATTCACCCTACAGCCCGGAAGTCACACCTTCCCTCTTGCACCTGTTTGGCCCAATCAAGTTTGCTACCTGCGGGAATCAGCACGTGGACGATGGGGAGGTTACTGACGCAGTATAACGTTGGCTCCGACATAGAACACTAGAGTCGTACCATGGGGGCGTACAGACTCACCCAGTAAGGGTGACACCGGCACCGAGCGGGATTAGGTTGAAAAGTAGGGTTTTGTAGCCAAAAGAAGGGGGAATAGTATGGTGTACTGGAATCTTGAATAAAACGAGCCTGCTTTCAGGAAAAAAAGTGTGGCGTTACTTATTGAGGCCCCTCGTATGTCGCCTATACAGGGTGGTCCATTGATCGTGACCAGGCCAAATATCTCACGAAATAAGCACCAAACGAAAAAACTACAAAGAACGAAACTTGTCTAGATTGAAGAGGGAAACCAGATGGCGCTATGGTTGACCCGCTAGATGGCCCCGCCATAGGTCAAACGGATATCAACCGCGATTTTTTATTACATATTCGTGTAGTACGTAAATAAATATGAATGTTTTAGTTGGACCACTTTGTGATAGATGGTTCTGTAATAGTCACGAACATATGGCTCACAATTTTAGACGAACAGTTGGTAACAGGTAGGTTTTTTTTTTTTTTTTTTTAAATTAAAATACAGAACATAGGTACGTTTGAACATTTTATTTCGGTTGTTCCAATGTGATACATGTACCTTTGTGAACATTTCTGAGAACGCATGCTGTTACAGCGTGATTTCCTCTAAATACCACATTAAAGCAATAAATGCTCAAAATGATGTCCGTCAACCTCAATGCATTTGGCAATACGTGTAACGACATTACTCTCAACAGCGAGTAGTTCACCTTCCGTAATGTTCGCACATGCATTGACAATACGATGACGCATGTTGTCAGGCGTTGTCGGTGGATCACGATAGCAAATGTCCTTGAACTTTCCCCACAGAAAGAAATCCGGCGACGTCAGATACGGTGAACGTGCTGGCCATGGTAAGGTGCTTCGACGACCAATCCACCTGTCATGAAATATGCTAGTCAATAACGCTTCAACCGCACGCGAGCTATGTGCCGGACATCCATCATGTTGGAAGTACATCGCCATTCTGTCATGTAGTGAAACATCTTGTAGCAGCATCGGTAGAACATTACGTAGGATATCAGCATACATTGCACCATTTAGATTGCCATCGATAAAATGGGGGCCAATTATCCTTCCTCCCATAAAGCCGCACCATACATTAAATCGCCAAGGTCGCTGATGTTCCACTTGTCGCAGCCATTGTGGATTTTTCGTTGCGCAATAGTGCATATAATGCCGGTTTACGTTATCGCTGTTGGTGTATGACGCTTTGTCGGTAAATAGAACGCGTACAAAAAATCTGCCATCGTCCCGTAATATCTATTGTGTCCAGTGGCAGAACTGTATACGAGGTTCAAAGTCGTCGCCATGCAATTCCTGGTGCGTAGAAATATGGTACGGATGCAATCGATGTTGATGGAGCATTCTCAACACCGACGTTTTTGAGACTCCCGATTCTCGCGCAATTTGTCTGCTACTGATTTGCGGATTAGCCGCTACAGCATCTAAAACACCTATCGGGGCATCATCATCATTTGTTGCAGGTCGTGGTTGACTTTTCACATGTGGCTGAACACTTCCTGTTTCCTTAAACAAGGCGAACGGTCCAGAGACTTGGATGATGTCGTCCAGGATACCGAGCAGCATGCATAGCACACGCCCGTTGGGCACTTTGTTCACAATAGCCATACATCAACACGATATCGACCTTTTCCGCAATTGGTAAACGGTCCGTTTTAACACGGGTAATGTATCACGAAGCAAATACCGTCCGCACTGGCGGAATGCCACGTGATAGCAGGTACTTATACGTTTTTGACTATTACAGCGCCATCTATCACAAAGCGAAAAAAGTGGTCCAACTAAAACATTCATATTTCTCTACGTACTACTCGAATATGTAATAAAAAATGGGGGTTCCTGTTTTAAAGAAACGCTGTCGATATCCGTTTGACCTATGGAAGCGCCATCTAGCGGGCCAACCATAGGGCCATCTGGATTCCCCCTTCAAGCTACACAAGTTTCGTTGTTTGTAGTTTTTTCGTTTGATGCTTATTTCGTGAGATATTTGGCCCTGTCACTATCAATGGACCACCCTGTATATGTTTGCTAAGTGTAGAAAGAAGAAACTGGAGATTAAAAAAAAAAGGAAAAGAATGGAAGAACACCGCAGGTCGGTTGGATGGGAGTGATCCTGACTGACGGTCCATTTCTGTCGTAGCCTGGGGCCACTCCAAACAATATCGGGTGTCTGACTCTCACGTGGCGAGGGCAGCTGGCAGGTCGCCCAGAGCAGTCGGGGAGTAATTCTGGAAGCGTCGGAGGCAGACCGGGCTGGCCTAGGCCAAGCCAGGCCGTTCTGTTAATTAGCTGCGGGGTGGGGGTGGCCGCCCCGGATACTCCTCCAGTGGGCGCCAATTACTGGAGAAGCCGAGATACGGCACGGCTCGGCGCGCCGCCCTTGTTTGGGGGTGCGACACCCTGAGTGGGCGGCAGAGTGGCAGCACGAGGCAAAGTGCACGCCTACTCACCTGCGCACGGGCTGACGCTCCGCGGTAATGGCTTCGTCTTCAGTGGCGTCAGTGCACTGTAATCCCTTCAAAATTCGAGAACTATGAACTACTCCGCATTTGGAAGAAAGAAACATTCGGAGTGTCAAGACATTCCATAGGACTACAGCATATCTGATAGTACTGCTAATGCAAAAACTATGTAAAGCAAATGAACAGAGACAAGATTCTTCATTGACTCAACAAGTACTGAACTATATCCACAGCGAAATGGGAACATGTACAGACAGCGAAAAATCTACTAGGAATGGTCATAAAGTAGTAATTATCACATCGAAAAACTACAGTTGGAAAATTAACTTTCTAACAATATAAGGAAAAGGATAGATTGCTTCTCACTGTAAAAATGACACGTTGAGTTGGCGACAGGCACAACGAAAAGACTGCTAAACATCTAGCGTTCGGCCGAACCGTTCTCCAGAAAGGAAACATACACATTCGTACAAGAAAGCAGACGTCACGCACAGATGACCGCCCTCTCTCGCAGCTCAAACTGGAATGCAGCAGCCTTATTGAACGAAGGTAACAGTCTGGAGTGCGGCGGGGAAAGAGGTGGGTTAACTAGGTACGGATGGGTGGGGAGAAGAGTGCTGTCTGGTGAAGCGTGCAGGTACTACATGGAGGCATGTCGAACCTGCTAGCTGCAGTGTCTGAAGGATGCGAGGTAGCGTGGTGTGGTGGCGTGGCGTGGGGGGAGGACCGGGAAAGGAGAGGAGCAAGGATGGGGAGAGATGGGCGGATGCATTGGCAGAGAGCGGCGCAGAACGAGGGTGAGGGGATGTTAACAGGTATGAGGTGATAGGACAGAGTGTGCGGAAACTGTTGATTGGAGAGTGTTGGGACTGTAGGTTACAGGTTGAGGCCGGTATAATTTTAGGAGTGGCGAATAAGTTGTAAAGGTAACTCCCATCTGTGAAGTTCAGAAAAGATGACGATGGAGGGAATGATCGAGATGACCCAGGTTGTGAAGCAACCATTGAAATCAAGTGTGTTACGTTCAGCTGCGTGTTTTACCCTAGGGTGGTCTACTTTGATCTTGGCCACAGTTTGGCAGTGGGCATTGACCCTGTTGGATACCTGGTTGGTAGTCATACCAATATAAAAGACTGTGCAATTATTGCATCAAAGCTAGTACATGAGATGGCTGCTTCACAGGTGGTCCAGCCACTGATGAGGTAGGATAAGCCTGTGACAGGACTGAAATAGGAAGTTTTGGTGAGTGGATTTGGGAGATCTAGCACCTCGTTCTTCCACAGGGATACAATCACTTTGACAAGGGATTCTGATTGAAAGTGGCATAGAGATGAGATGAACTAGGATGTTGTGGAGTTTGGGTGGGTGACGGAACACAGCTAGAGGTGTGGTGGGAAGGATCTTGGGTAGTATGTCCCTCATTCAGGTCATGATGACAGGTAACCAAAGCCTCGAGGAAGGATATGGTCCAGTTGTTTGAGTCTGGGGTGATATTTCAGTTGAAACTAATTTTTTGTTTGTTTTCATGCCTGCAGTCCTGGTACACTTTGAAAAGGCAGTGTCACAATACTGTACCAAGTTGTTACAGGAGTCAAAATGGTGCAAACTACCGATGCAGTGGAGTACCACGCAGCAGTTAGTTTGCTGCTTTTCAAGGGGAACAACGGTGCAACAATCCATGCTAAGTTGGTGGAGGGTACGGCAACAATGGTGATACAGTCGCTTGCAGTACGGCAATGTGATCAAAGTATCCGGACACCCCCAAAAACATACGTTTTTCATATTAGGTGCATTGTGTTGTTACCCACTGCCAGGTACTCCATATCAGCGACCTCAGTAGTCATTACATAACGTGAGAGAGCAGAATGGGGCGCTCGATGGAACTCAGGGACTTCGAACGTGGTCAGGTGATTGGGTGTCACTTGTGTCATTCCCACACTCTTAAAAATCCCTAGGTCCACTGTTTCCGATGTAATACTGTCGTAGAAACATGAAGGGACACATTCAGCACAAAAGCGTACAGGCCGACCTCGTCTGTTGACTAACAGAGACTGTAGACAGTTGAAGAAGGTCCAATGTGTAATAGGCAGACATCTATTCAGTCCATCGCACAGGAATTCCACACTTCATCAGGATCCACTGCAAATACTATGACAGTTAGGCGGGAGGTGAGAAAACATGTATTTCATGGTCGATCGCTGCTCAAAAGCCACACATCACGTCGGTAAATGCCAAACGACTCGTCGCTTGGTGTAAGGAGCGTAAACATTGGACGCTTGAGCGGTGGAAAAACGTTCTGTGGAGTGACATATCACGGTACACAAAGTGGCGATCCGATGGCAGGCTGTGGCTATGGCGAATGCCGGTGAACGTCATCTGCTAGTGTGTGTTGTGCCAAGAGCAAAATTCGGAGGCGTGTTTTTCATGGAGGGGCTTGCACCCCTTATTGTTTTGCGTGGCACTATAACAGCACAGGCCAACTATGATGTTTTAAGCATCTTCTTGCATTCCACTGTCGAAAAGAAATTCGGGGATGGTGGTTACATCTTTCAACACGATCTAGCACCTGTCCATAATACACGGCCTGTGGCGTAGTGTGGCCGTGCGGTTCTAGGCGCTGCAGTCTGGAACCGCGAGGCCGCTACGGTCGCAGGTTCGAATCCTGCCTCGGGCGTGGACGTGTGTGATGTCCTTAGGTTAGTTAGGTTTAAGTAGTTCTAAGTTCTAGGGGACTAATGACCTCAGAAGTTGAGTCCCATAGTGCTCAGAACCATTTGAACCATTTGTGGCGTAGTGGTTACACGACAATAACACCCCTGTAATTGACTAGCCTGCACAGAGTCCTGACCTGAATGCTATAGAACAACTTTGGGATGTTTTGGAACGCCGACTTCTTGTGAGGCCCCACCGACCGACATCGATACCTTTCCTCACTGCAGCACACAGTGAAGAATGGGGTGCCATTCCACAAGAAATCTTCCAGCACGTGATTGAACGTATGTCTGCAAGAGTGGAAGCTGTCATCAAGGATAAGGGTGGGCCAACACCATGTTGAATTCCAGCATTACCGATTGAGGGCGCCACGAACTTGAAAGTCTTTTTCAGCCAGGTGTCCGGATACATTTGATCGCGTAGTGTAGATTGCTTTGTGAAGAAATGGGAATCACAAGAGACGTGGGTGTCTGGTGCCCAAAAGCTGGCATAGCACAATCGAGGTGATGATAGGAAAAGTGACGATAAGTCGCGGATCAGTTTTAAACGTCTTGCACGGTATTTAGAAGATGACAAAGGTCGCCACTTGGTGGTTTCTGCGACTGCTCCCACTGAAAAATCCCACAAAACTGAGGCAGCAGCGGAAATGCTTCGGCTGTGTCAGACCAAACAAGATGACTTCGTTAGCCGCCTAATCGTCATGCAAGAGTGCTGGGTGCGCAATTACAGCCCCGACACAAAGCAGCAGATCAAGTAGTGGAAATATGTGGATTCAACACCGCCCAAAAAGGCCAACACCCAAACACCATCAGGTAATGTGCCACCGAGTGGTTTTGTTTTGGGACTGTGCCATGTTGTGGTGCTAACAAATAATGCTCTTGAGGGGCAAACCGTCATACTACCGTTTTCCAGAATGTCCTGTCGAGATTACGGGAGGCTGTTTAGACTAAACGTCGCTGAAAGCTGTCGAAGTCTGTATTTTTGCTCTACGAAAACGCTCCAGATCGCACACAACACAGTCACACACTCTGCTTCCTTGGGCTGCCAAATTTTGCCTCACCACCCATATTCTCTTGAGATGTGTACCGAGTGACTTCCTTTCTCCTCGGGTGAAAAAACCTCTTTGTGGCAATCACTTACAGATTGACTATGGAGTCTTTATTGAGACAGAATGTTTCTTGAACAGCCAAAATGTAGACTCCTACTACGAAGATCTCGATCAAGTCATGTATCGTTGAGAAAAATGTGAATATAAGCGGAAAAACTAATACCGCCGCCAGGTTTCAAGACCAAGCTCGACTTCTTTTCTTTTACTTTTCTTTATTTTTATTTATTAATTTATTTATTTTTGAAATGTAATTGATATTTTGTGAATTTCCCTCGAACGTTTGCACAGTTTCCCAACGCAGGTCTTTTGAACGTAAATATAACATTAGAGGAAGTGTACAGTCCAGTCTGTATTCTTTCAACTGGGGAGGGAGGGGGCGCAGAGGAGATCCTGCAATGGTTTCTGCAACCATATCTTCGGTTTCAGAGAATTATACAGACACACTGAAAGAAAATACAGCTATTAAAATCTTAAGTATGTGCAAGACTAGAAGAAGACATGTATTCGGCTATAAATCATACGGTGAGAAAATAAAACTGCTAAGATCTGTAGTAGATGACCATGATCGTCTCTTCACAATTGTTACTTTGAACATGAAGGCTTAATAGGTCAACTGACGGCTTTGGAAAACTGTCGGTTCAACGATGCTTATATGTTTCTAGCAATTTGAAAAGTGTCTTCGTAAATAACAGCACAAGTCCTTATTTCCAGTGACACAGGACTTAGATACAAGAGTCCCACACGGATTCAGGCTGTAGTGAATGCAATAATTTTAATTGGTTGTTTATATATTGAAAGGGTACACTACCGCCCAACATTGAAAATAGGTACAACATTCTTCGTTATTCGTGTCAGAACAACATTTTTTTTTAATAATAACTCAATTTCACTTAATACACCGAAGCTAGATACCAGTGTAGGAAAGAATGACAATTTATTTATTTAATTGATCACATGTGCACTCCCACAAAATAAATCCCTACATCCAATTTGGTGAGATCTGCGAAGTGAATGAATGTATGGTCATCTGCTAACCGCAGATAGTGAATGTGAATACATGATCATCTTTGAGACGGTCCTTTGGTCACCTTTGGTGGAACCAAAGAGATTAGATTTACCGGAGCTTTGAGCGCCTGAAATGTGGCTGACCAATACGGTAGCAAGGTGCTCCCCCACCTCGACAGAGGTGCGAGCTGACCTAAAGAACGGCCATGTTTTTCGGCACTCTGCCGCTGGATCTTGTGTTGGTAAGACCTGTCTTAGGTGTGCTCCGTAAAGACAAAAGAGTGGAGACATGGTATGCATGTGAAATACTTAAGAGTAGTTTGGAATAATAATTTCTCTATTTCAGGAACTTTTGTGGGGAGAATTAAATGTCAGGCAGGTAATATTAAGGGGATCGTAGTAATCTTCGGAAGTGACCAACTGTCACAATGAAACCACGTGTAGCAATAAGTTGAAATACTTCCGAGTGCTTAAGTTAAGCTGAATTACTAGTGTGTGCACTATAAGTTGGAAATATTTAAGAAATGGCGTGTGCAGGACTTGAAATTAGAGACGAGTACTTCCACTTGGTGAGTACTGTGTGAGTCTCAATCTGTGTATGAGACAAAGGATCAAGAGAAGTACTCGTCCATGGTATCTGTTGAGGACTCGCGTGTGTGATGAATATGTTCTTAATATTACTTTGCGTGTTATGTTTCCGTGTAATGCTTGATTCAAACTATAATACTCAGAGAGAAGCAAGGTGAGTCAGCCGTCTATTCAGCAACGCCACTTGTCTTGCGTTGCACAGGAAGGCGTGCATATATTCTCCAGAGTTCGTAGTACGAAGCGGGGCAGTGTCGTGTGAAACTGGGATGAATATTAATTGTAGTGGGAAAGCTGAAAGTGATGTGATTATAACGTTGTGACTATTCTTGGTGTTATATTGTATGTTGCCAGTGTAATGTATTTCATGCAATATAAGTATGTGTGGTTTGCATGGGAGAGTATCAAGGTAGGTTCAGAGGCAGTGGGTTATGCATGTTCCTTTTGTACCGCTCGGTCTGGAGGAAATTTTCGTGATGATGGGTGTGAGAGTCGAAGTGTGAGATATAGCAAAAGATCCACCATCCTATCCAGAAAGTGCACTGTAGTGTTAGATAATTACGAGACCATAAGATAGAGAATCACCAATGTAAGGCCATGCCCACTGGGTGGAGTTTCTCATGTGCAATTGTTGTAGAAAATGTAATGGTGTGTTTAGGTTATAGAATTTATCGGAATAAAAAAGACAGTGAAAAGAAAAAGATTGGTGGCCTTTTCCTTCGAATTGTATGTTGTCATGGTATCCAGAATTTATGATGTGTGCGCCATTCATATTCAGTGCGATGGCCACGTGTTGATCAAAGCCGTTAAATAAGAAAGAAAATGTGGTATTGCCAGTGCGTAGTGAACAGTCAGAGTTGTGTAAATTACTAATAGTCAGATGTGCGTTTCCGTTTCCGTTGCGTAATATTCAAACAGGAGAATAACTTGTAACTTAATTGTGAGTACTAGAGTTCATGTTACTTGATAAATAAGAATGAGTCCACTCGCTTGGCAGACCACTCATCTTGCAGGCCTGACTGCTTGATGCCACAGTATGAGCAAGGCATGTGGGTGCCTCTCAATATGGTCTTTAAAACGTGACGCAACCTTACGGAAGAATGTTTGCTTTTTGTTGCGGGAATGATCATTGTTCAGTTTGGGGAAGAATTACTGTACACATTACATTTCCACCGCGTACAGTCAGTATGGTGAGGCTCAGAATGTCTTCACAGAAAAGTATGGTGAAGTGCAACGACCACGTGCACCATCTTCGAGCTGTACGACAAGTTCCTTAAGACCGAAATTGTGACATTTAAGTCCAAAAGTGATCGGTTGGAAGTGCTAACAATGCAGAAGTTGGAAGAGCGAGGCTCATTTTCTTTGAGTCACACGAAGCCTGCGCGATTCAGGTCGAGCCAGTACGGTACATCTGTTGGTAGTGCTCACATGAAATTACGAATTTGTTTATAAAATACACCTGTATATAATACTTGCTGTTCATTAGCAGTTACCGTAAGACTATGGGAAATGTACAGCCTTCTGTCAGTGTAATGCTAGCCGGCCATGGTGGCCGAGCGGTTCTAGGCGCTACAGTCTGGAACCGCGCGACCGCTACGGTCGCAGGTTGGAATCCTGCCTCGGGCATGGATTTGTGTGATGTCCTTAGGTTAGTTAGGTTTAAGTAGTTCTAAGTTCTAGGGGACTGATGACCTCAGAATTTAAGTCCCATAGCGCTCAGAGCCATTAGAACCATTTTTTTGCAAATGCTAGTTAGAAAAAAACGATTTTGGGATGAGGAGAGATGGAGCACATATCACTTTACTTGGCGTACGGCAAATTCTGATCAGATGCACGAGTACCTCCTGCACGGAAAAAGGAGATGTTTGGGAGAGTCATATACATGACTGCCCTGTTTTGTGAATGAAGAATAGAGACCACTTTCAACAACTTTCGTAATCTCGTAATTTTCCGATAAGGTTGTGTTACTCTTGAAAAATCCTGTATAATTTTGTCCAGCTCTCGTCACTAATTGTCGGCAGCGCATGTGCCCCTTCCTGGAGGAATTTTCATTGTACAGGAACATTACTCAGGTGGCAAGACCAATAGCGTTAAGCGTTAATTGTCACTCACAACTGCATCTTATCGTTTGAAATTCCCTCTAGATGGTCTTAATCGACAGAACGAGGGAGAATTGCCCACCACTTGGCGTACAATTTCTTCCGTCGTAACTACGGCCGGTCCGCTTTGCGTTAGGTAATTCTCCTGCCACAGCTGTTGTGAAAGTTAGAGAGCGGCAGATATATGTCCGAGCCCCATCCATCACCAGGGCTGCCCGCTTCGCTTCCTCTCTGCGTCTTGAGTCTCAGAAATTTGCACGCGGCCGCTGTCGCGCCTGGCAAGTGATTCGCTCGTGTCGGGATGATTAACGGGTCTGTGTTTAGAGAGGCGGCTTACCCTGTACCAGATGCGGTAGCTCTGTGCCGGGTGATTAATGCGGCTGAACGGACGAAACCACGAAGAGGCTCGCATGGGCGCACTTCGGTTACGCGTCAATCAGCGGCAGACGTCAGAGTGTTTACACAAGCCAGTAAGAGGTGACGGGAGCTGTCAGGCGGCTTAGCTCACCACAGCTCCACGCCTACATATCTTGGGATGTCCTCAGCTCTCACACGTGTCTTCATCGTAAACCGGTATACAAGACAAGCTTTACACAACCGCCAAATAAAAGTTCGAACGCATTCTACGCAGCACTGAAATGTTAGTTGGCAAGTAATGTCTCTTCCAGTTCATTGATCACAAAAACGGAGCAAATAACATCTACTATTATCTAACGGAAACGTAAGTAACTTTTATTGAGGTACATCCGTCTTAACTTCTATGGCGAGTCAGAACGTGCTAGCAATACCTTTTTTAATCAGTCCCAACCTTTTTCAGTGAGTTTAGTATCGAGGGAAAATGCAGGCCGATACAGTCGAGCGATACTGATACGACTGATGAAATCACTGACGATACCTTCGCGATGGACTAGGAAACTGTCATTCATAAACTGCACCTTATACTGCTTTCTGAACGGAGGTACACATATAATCTTTGCCATGCGCTTCCTTTGCCATGCCCTCGGCGGTGGTTCGCAGAGTATAAAATCTAGGTGTACATGTAAATAGGTTACCGACATTCAACAAGTTGAGTATGCCTGCGATATAAAGAACTATATGCAAGGCTGCTTATGAGGGTCGTTTAATTACATATACACCTACGTGATTACTCCGCTATTCACAATAAAGTGGCTGTCAGAGGGTTCAATGAACCACCTTCAAGCTGTCTCTCTACCGTTCCACTCTCGAACGGCACGCGGGAAAAACGAGCACTTAAATTTTTCCGTGCGAGCCCTGATTTCTCTTATTTTATCGTGATGATCATTTCTCCCTACGTGGGTGGGTACCAAAAGAATGTTTTCGCAATAGGAGGAGAAAACTGGTGATTGAAATTTCATCAGAAGATCCCGTCGCAACGAAAAACGCCTTTGTTTTAATAATTGCCACTCCAATTCACGTATCATGTCTGTGACACTATCTCCCCTATTTCGCGATAATACAAAACGAGCTGCCCTTCTTTGTACTTTTTCGATGTCATCCGTCAGTCCCACCTGATGCGGATCCCACACCGCACAGAAATACTCCACAATAGGGCGGACAAGCGTCGCGTAAGCAGTCTCTCTAGTAGACCTGTTGCACCTTCTAAGTGTTCTGTATATGAATCGCAGTCTTTGGTTTGCTCTACCCACAATATTATCTATGTGATCGTTCCAATTTAGGTTATTTGTAATTGTAATCACTAAGTATTTAGTTGAATTTACAGCCCTCAGATTTGTGTGACTTACCGCGTAATCGAAATTTAGCTGATTTCTTTTAGTACTCATGTAAATAACTTCGCACTTTTCTTTATTCAGGGTCAATTGCCACTTTTTGCACCATTCAGATTTCTTATCTAAATCATTTTGCAAGTCGTTTTGATCATCTGATGACCTTACAAGACGGTAAATGATAGTATCATCTGCAAACAATCTAAGACAGCTACTCAGATTGTCTCCTATGTCGTTAATATAGGTCAGGAACAATAGAGGGCCTATAAAACTTCCTTGGGCAACGCCGGATATTACTTCTGTTTTACTCGATGACTTTCCGCCTATTAATACGAACTGTGACCTTTCTGACAGGAAATTACGAATCCAGTCGCACAACTGAGGCGATACTCCGTAGGCACGCAGTTTGATTAGAAGACGCTTGTGAGGAACGGTGTCGAAAGCCTCCTGGAAATCTAAAAATACGGAATCAATTTGACATCCCCTGTCGATAGCCCTTATTACTTCATGAGTATAAAGAGCTAGTTTCGTTTCACAAGAACGATATTTTCTGAATCCGTGCGACTATATGTCAATAATTGGTTTTCTTCGAGGTACTTACTTCATAATGTTCGAATACAGTATATGTTCTAAAACCCTACTGCAAATCGACGTTAGTGCTATGGGCCTGTAATTCAGCGGATGAATCCTACTTCCCTTTTTGGGTATTGGTGTGACTTGAGCAATTTTCCACTCTTTAGGTACGTATCTTTCTGTGAGCGAGTGGTTGTATACGAGTATAATTGCTAAATATGGCGCTATTTTATCCGCATACTCAGAGGAACCTGACTGGTATACAATCTGGACCGGAGGTCTTGTCTTTATTACGTGATTTAAGCTGCTTTGTTACACCGAGGATATCTACTTCTATGTTTCTCATCTTGGCAGTTCTTGATTGGAATTCAGGAGTATTTACTTAGTCTTCTTTGGTGAAGGGCCGGCCGCGGTGGTCTTGCGGTTCTAGGCGCGCAGTCCGGAACCGTGCGACTGCTACGGTCGCAGGTTCGAATCCTGCCTCGGCCATGGATGTGTGTGATGTCCTTAGGTTAGTTAGGTTTAAGTAGTTCTAAGTTCTAGGGGACTGATGACCACAGCAGTTGAGTCCCATAGTGCTCAGAGCCATTTGAACCATTTTTTTTTTTTGGTGAAGGAGTTTCGGAAAACCGTGTTTAATAACTCTGCTTTAGTCGCACTGTCATCAGTGACTTCACCGTTGTTATCGCGCAGTGGAGGTATTGATTGCGTCTTGCCACTGGTGTGCTTTTTGTATGACCAAAATCTCTTTGGGTTTTCTGCCAGATTCCGAGACAGAATTTCGTTGTGGAAATTATTAAAAGCATCTCGCATTGAAGTACGCGCCATATTTCGAACTTCTGTAAAACTTTGCCAATCTTGGGGATTTTGCGTTCTTTTAGTAGCACAACACATTTTTCTCTCGGCCAGTTTCGGTTGGAAACAAACGGAATTTGTTGTGGGACATGGTGGAATATGCCCGCTTAATCTCATACACTTTCATGAAGTTCCAATAGGTAGCGGGGCTATATGTAGCCTTCAAAATGGCATCTGTAACGGAGGTGTGTTACACGCAGAGAGCTGTTACCTAGTGTCTTTTGGCGAAAAACCAGAACATCGCAGATATTCATAGGCGCTTGCAGAATGTCTATGGCGACCTGGCAGTGAACAAAAGCGTGGTGAATCGTTGGGCGAGGAGCCTGTCACCTTCACAATAAGGTCGCGCAAACCCGTCCGATCTTCCGCTTGCCGGCTGGCCGCACAGACCTGTGAGTCACGCACTGTACTAACGTACGGACATTCTCACTCAGCGTGTGCGACCCCACGAAAATACAGACGAATTTCCTCTTTATGACAACGCAAGGCCTCACACAAGTCTGCGCACCCAAGAGCACCTCACAAAACTTCACTAGAGTGTTCTTCGTCATTCACCCTACAGCGCAGACATCACTCCTTCCGACTTCCATCCGTTAGACCCAATGAAGGATTTACTGCGCGGGAAGCAGTAGATGGAATCTCGGGAGGTTACTGATTGATTCCGACGTCGACCAGTAGAATATGACAATGCGGGAATGAAGGCCCTCCCAGTAAATTGGCGTCCCATTGGACGGAGTTGTTGATAAACACGGTTTATAGCCAAAAGAATGGGGAATAGTATGGTGTATTAGCATCCTGAATAAAACCAAATAGCTTTCAGAAATAAATGTATTACATTACTTACGGAAGGTCCTCGTATATTTTTAGACTGTTCAAAGGACCAGCGACTTTGAATCACTTCAGTGTAGGTGGAAGAGAAATACGTGGTATACACAGGTGATGCATAATTGTGTTTGAACTGGTAAATTTTGAATGTAGCCACGAAAGCATAAAAAAATACAGTAATGGGTTTTTCCGATGACTTAGAAGCAATGCGTTACCTTTGTTTGTGCTGTGGGTCAACTGTCACGGCGTGACCCATCGATCCTCCTGGGGGTCTCCTTGGATTTCGACATCATTTTTGGCGTCATGATCACGGAAGATACTCTTTGCGAAAAAAAAGAAAAAGAAAAACGAGGATCCACGAAGGAGTTATTCAAATTGGTCACAAATTGGTATTAAAAGACGTATCGAAGTAGAATGCAAAACTGTAAACTTTGGTGGTCGGTGGATGAACGTGTGACGCTGCAGCGTACTCTGGTTGTCATTCGCGGCACCTTATACCAGAGCGGTGCGTCGATGATAGTCTACGCCCCATTTTGTTGCTCTTCATGGAAAGCCATCCTCGACTTATATTTCAGCAAGATAACGCCCGCTCGCACACGGCGAGCGTTTCTACCGTTTATCTTAGTGCCTGCCAAAACCTACCTTCGCCAGTAAGCTCGCTGGATGTCTCCCCAGTTTAGAAGCTTTGGAGCATCATGGGCAGGGCCTCAAATCAACTCGGGATTTTGACGATCTGTCGCGCCAGTTGGGCACAATTTGGTACGATATCTCTCAGGAGGACATACAACAACTATATCAATCAATGCCCAGCCTTATTACTGCTTACATAAGGCCAGATGTTCCGGCGTAGTGGCAAGCGCCGGCACGACGATCAGGAGCAGAAGAGCAGAGAGGACTGCGAGACGACGTCAGCCAATAGTACGCTGACGAACCAATCTCTAGGACGACACCGAGACAGGAGCGGCATCTAGGCGAAGAGAATACAAGTGCCGCGCCGCCTAGCCGCGACCGGAGTGAAAGACGACCCGTCATAAAAACGCTACAGCAGTGACTTGTGAACTGTATTGTTTTGCTTGCATTCAAATTATATATAACAAATGACAATGATTATTTGCATGTCGCCATCCCATTTATTGTTTGTCATCTTCTATTACGGTACTGCTGCCTCGTTTTCTTATTCCATTTGCTAGCGTCACTAATTTCCTGTCTTACTTCTCCGTGAGCGGCAGCAGCAGCGCGTATCGATAAGTGCACTGTCGTACCATCTCTGGAGCGACCGATAGTACTTCCGGGTCGTCGTGCGTCTGGTAGTCAGTTGGAGACGGGCCAGCAGTGCAGTCGTGACGCAGCAGCAGTGAAGTCGAGGACGGAGAGCCGGTGAGGCGCCGACAGCCAGTGCTCGCCGATCACTGACGACACACATGAACTGCCCGACGGAGGGAGATAGGAGCGGGACGACCGTTGGTTGGTCGTTCGGTTGTTTTGCCCTTAAGGCGTCAGATGGTTTGGGCCTCCAGCCGATTTTTAATTTAAATTGTTTGCTCTTAAAGTGCCAGATTCTTTGGGCCTTCAGCCTAATTAAGAACTCTTTTAAAATAAGGCTTTGCCTTTTAAATTTCTGATTTTGGTTGAGCCTTCAGTTATTGGCCTTCAGCCTTTTTTTAAATTAAAGTGGTCTTTCCCTTAGGGCATTAGATTGTCCGGTACATTCAACCGCTAATTAAGTTCCAAAACCAAAGCTGTGTTTTGTTTTCATTTTTCTTGGTCCTTGTAATGTTTCATCAAATAAAAGGTTGTATGTTCGAGTGTAACTGACAATCACTTATTCCGTGCCCTTTCCACAACTTAAACTACCTGTCCTGTCTTGCGGGTTTAGTAGGGCGTCTCACAGCTTCCTAGGCACCCTATATTAGACGAACTGGCGGACACAATACCAGAGGCTGACCAGCACAGTTCTGACTTGCTCAATTTGTGAAGCTCTTTATCTTTGTAAATCTTCCAATTTTTCTGAACTTTTAATCATTTGTTTGTCCGTACACGTACATCATAGATTCCGATTTTCGTCCCATTCGTTTAACTTCTTCGTGGTACGTCGTTTTCTGGTGTCTTATGGTGTATCACAGCATCGTTCACAAGCATTTTTATGGAGTTCTCGAAGTGACCACCAGTTCATTCATAAAATAGTCGCCTCCTGAAAAGAGCACACTGGTTGCTTCGGAGCGCTGTACACGGTGTATAATTACTGCTAGATGTTCACGCCACATTGCACCACTAACGGTAGTTATACCAATGACCTAGCCTAAGTGTAAGAACAGCGGGTGCAAACAATTTTTAACCGATTGTTACCGGATTTCAGTATCACCCCTTATCGCTGACAACCGATTTCAAATCCGACAGGAACCTGTGCAGCCAGTAAAGGCATATCCATCTCAACCAGTTCCCAATCGAACATTGCGAAGAAAACTGCATTAATGTGGAGACCGTGAGTCTGATACTCTGCTGAAGCTACTGCCCAGTGTGTCTGTTAAAAAAGGCGCGTCTACAATGTGTCAAATAACATAGCAACTCGACAGTAGCTAAATGGAGGCTTGTTGTCCGACGAGTCCTGGTTTTGCGATTGTTCAACTGATGTATGTATCTGCGTACACTGGATAGCATCTGAGTTAAGATTTCCACTTCCGTTCACGACCACGGACCGCAGAAGTTACTGCAGCGGACTGACAAGTGCCTGGTGTTTCGTAGTGTCAATTAGTGGAACACGCAGTTGCGGTAACGGCACCACGTAATCAGGCTATTACGTATCCCGGCTGAGCACTCCGTAGCAAAGACCAGCGTTACGGTGTTGAGGCTACTGTCTCACTTGTACCAGTCCTTTCAATTTAACTTCTCATAATTTGATAACTGTCTGTGGTTGGTGAGTACAACGGTACGGTAGCAGGTTCGAATCCTGCCTCGGGTATGGATGTGTGTGGTGTTCTTAGGTTAGTTAGGTTTAAGTAGTTCTAAGTTCTAGGGGACTGATCACCTCAGATGTTCAGTCCCATAGTGCTCAGAGCCATTTGAACCATTTTTGACTCTTGATTGGAAGTATGTCTGTAATCGTGCAAATTGATTAGCGACACCTATACAGCAAAGTCGCCGACTCCATCTCGGTGATGGAACCCCACGAGAGTATCGTGTTTGCCATATGTATTCGTGGTTGGACCACTAATATACCTAACGATTTCTGACGTAGGATAACCAGCATCATTAGAGTGGCTCCTGACGATGATATTGTCTGTAGCAAAGTGTCGTCGTTGAACAGTGTTAAGGAAATGTATGTAGACGCGGCCAAAATTAACATTTTTAATGAATGAGATCTGCCGTTAATCATCGACATATCTACATCCACGTCTATACTCTGCAAACCACCGTGAGGTCCATGGCAGAGGGTAAATTCCCTTATATCGCTTGTTAGGGTTTTTTCCTGTTCCCTTCACGTATGGAGCGCGAGAAGAATGATTGTCTGAATGCTTTTGTGCTTGAAGTAATTATTCTAATCTTATCCTCACGATCCCTGTACGAGCGATACGTAAGGGGCTGTAGTATATCCATAGCATAATTATTTAAAGACAGTTCTTGAAACTTTGTGAACAGACGTTCTCGGGAAAGTTTACGTCATCTTCAAGAAACTTCCTGTTCAGTTCCTTCAGTATCTCTGTGACACTCTTCCACGGATTAGACAAGCGTGGAACCATTCGTGCTGCCCTTCTATGTATACAGTCATTATTCCCTGTTGGTCCTATCTGGTACGGGTCCCACACACTTGAGCAATATTCTACAGGGTGTATACGCGGACAAGAAAAAAATTCCCGGATTTCCCAGTTAAAATTACACTTTCTGCCGGGTGAAAATACACTTTTTCCGTGTTATGTGACCGTATAATTTTCGTCAGAACTGTAAAACTTACCAATCCTTTGAATGGTTATGGTTTTATACATGGGCGTAGAACTTCCCGGACCTTTAGAAAACCAAACTCAGTAAAAAAAAAAAAAAAAAAAAAAAAAAAAAAAAAAAAAAAAAAAAAAAAAGTGGAAAGGTCTTTGGTGTGCAGCAACATGTACGCTGCGTATTTTCGTATTATGAAAGTGTAAATTTAAATTCCACCAAACACCGCATGTTACTTACCGAAACATTCAAATCAAGATTGCAGTGCGCTTTTGTAGCCAGTTATAGCTCGTCACGTGATCTCGCCAGCCAATGACAGCGGATCTTCTACCGTAGGACACGTGATGTAATCAGCCAATAGCAATATTTTCTTTTATTTATTAAATACCGAGCAGCACACATAGCACACACCTGTTGTGCACTTTGATCACAATAGCCATACATCAACACGATATCGACCTTTTCTGAAATTGGTAAACGGTCCATTTTAACACGGGTAATGTATCACGAAGTAAATACCGTCCACACTGGCGGAATGTTACGTGATACCACGTACTTATACGTTTGTGACTATTACAGCGCCATCTATCACAAAGCGAAAAACGTGGTCCAACTAAAACATTCATATTTCTTTACGTACTACACGACTATGTAATAAAAAATGGGGGTTCCTATTTTAAAAAACGCAGTTGATATCCGTTTGACCTGTGGCAGCGCCATCTAGCGGGCCAACCATAGCGCCATCTGGTTTCCCTCTTCAAGCTAGACGAGTTTCGTTCTTTGTAGTTTTTTCGTTTGAGGCTTATTTCGTGAGATATTTGGCCCGGTTACTATCAATGGACCACCCTACATGTGTGTGTGTGTGTGTGTGTGTGTGTGTGTGTGTGTGTGTGTGTGTGTGTGTCAGAGAGAGAGAGAGAGAGAGAGAGAGAGAGAGAGAGAGAGAGAGATAATGTTCATAACAAGCAAACAGTATTCGATTACATGATTAGTGGAGAATATGCGAACAATCTCGTATCGTTTAATTATATGTAGACCTTAATCTAAAGCCAAAAATGAACAAGCAAAATCCGTAATATAGAGAGGGCAGGGAACACACAGATTTTTCGTGTTGAAACTGTTGGGAACAGCCCATAGAGAAGTCAGAGAAGTCGGAGAACTTAGATGGACATCTTCTTGGGCGAAGTTAGAGAACCGGTATATCAGTAAGACTGCGACAGTTCTGCTGCCACCATTGCATATGTCGCGCAGGGGTCATGAGAATAATATGAGATTAGGGCGCACATAAAGGCGTAAGTCCCTCAATATGTGGATGAAGTAGTAAAAAAGCAGCTAACATTCCTTCGAAGTAGTCTCCGCCACGCACTGTTTATTGGCTTGCCAAGTATGTTCACCGCACAGAAAACTGGATACCCCACCGTACAGAACAGAGCAGTCCCTTGACTTGGTTGCTTCTGTAACAACATAGCGTGGGGCAGTTCTGGAAAGTAACGGTGTGATTACTCACCAACTGTCCTTGTCCTGAACTGGTTTGTCTAGCGGTTTGCTGCACTGTAGCTAGCCTATCCGCTGTTATAACTCGCGATAATTGACGATCCCGCCTCATACTGTCTTCTTTTCCTTCCTCCCCTTCTTCTTCTTCTTCTTCCTCTTCTCAGGTGATACGCATTTGGGTATTCCATTTTCAATCGTTCTTGTGACGTGATCTCTCAGTTTATTTCTGTACGCCTTGGTATGTTCATTTACGTTTTTAAGCCTTAGTTCTTGCCTGACTGTTGTACTCCTTATCATGCCCGGTAGTCTATAGTCATCTGTTTTTAAAGAACTCATTTTCACAGCTAGTACTCCTCGTTTATTTTCAGATATTATCGTCCAAACCTCACTCTCATAAACTGGTTCAAATGGCTCTGAGCACTATGGGACTTAGCATCTGTGGTCATCAGTCCCCTAGAATTTAGAACTACGTAAACCTAACTAACCTAAGGACGTCACACACATCCATGGCCGAGGCAGGATTCGAACCTGCGACCGTAGCGGTTACACGGTTCCAGACTGAAGCGCCTAGAACCGCACGGTCACACAGGCCGGCTCTCATAAACTATCGATAGTATTGAAGTTAAAGTCTTCTGGGTTATTAGGCCGAGTCATATTTCCTCTAAAATGATCGACGTTTCCACCCCTCTGCTAAAATCTTCCTTAGGATCCACTGGTGTCCACTGCTGCTGGAACAATGTCAGAGACGAGTGTCGCGTCCTCTTATAAATGGGAGTTTTCCAGCAGTCGTGCTGGAGAAGTGGTAGTATTAGTTAAAATTCTTATGGCTACCATTGCTCGGTCATAGTCATAGGCTAATATTCCCGCACTGATGCAGAAGAAGGGGCGTTGTTGGCTAAACTCCTGTGGATACTATTTGTATACAGATGACCTGATAACACAATAGGTGACAGAGTGTACAGAAAGCCGACTAACACTAACAGGTATTTAGATGTCACTTCGCACCACCACTCAGCCCAGAAGCAAGAAACACTCTTTTTTCAAGTGCCTTCCGTATCAGCCATGACGACAACTTGGATTCGGAGTTGAATTTTTTAAAGAGGACATTGAAGGCAAATGGCGATGATAGTTATTCAATCGACAGGGCTTTTTGGCGGAATATTAATAGCGCTAGTAAGAATGACGAGGAACCGCCTTCTCACTCCGTTAGGTTACCGTTCGTTTCTGGGGCCACAGACCGCATAAGCAAACTTCTAAAGAAAAATGATATTCAGACATCTTCCTTTGGTCAAAACAAAATAAAAGATTTCTTTCGACGGAAAGTAGATGCCACACAATTGCCTCCACAATGCAGGCGCCTATCAAGTGACATGTGGCTGCGGCAAAGTGTATTTATGCGAAACGGGAAGAAGTGTTACAGAACGCATTAAGGAACACAAACGGCACATGCGGCTAAAACAGAGTGCAAAATCGGCAGTAGCGGAGCATCATGAGAAATGATGATTTTAATAACGTAGTGTGCTGGCTAAGAAAACAAACATTTATGGAAGAAGGGTCAGAGAAGCGGTTGAAACTTCCTAGAATGCATGTAATTTCAGTAGAGAGGACGGCTATAGGCTTCCGGCATCGTGGCTTCCTGCCATCAAGGAAGCGAACATGCCGCCGCGGTGCGTGAGTGACATAAACAACCTGCTGCAAGTCACCTCGGCGGACAATAATATTTTGGGTAAACATTCCTCCACTCTTGCTCTGTCCGTTTCGAATCTAGCCAATGATGACGGCCAACCAATAGCAGTAGGAGGAATTTCAACCAATAACCCTTCTCCAGCACAAGTGTGGAATAGTGCCTTTCTATCCAGTGGCAACGGGCCACCAATAGTATCCACATGGGTTTAGCCAACAACGCCCATTCTTCTGCATCAGTGCGGGAATATTAGCCTATGACTATGGCCCAGCAACAGTAGCCATAAGAATTTTAACCAATACTACGACTTCTCCAGCACGAACGCGGGAAAGCTCCCCTTTGTAAGAGGACGCGACACTCGTCTGACAGTGTTCTAGCAGCTGTGGACACCGGAAGATCATGAGGAAGATCCCAGCAGGGGGGTCGAAACGTCGATCATTTTAGAGGAAATATGACGCGTCTTTATAACCCAGAAGATTTCAACTTCAGTGACAACGCCCACGAAAGCCTGCAGAAATACATATCGATAGTATTGCCATTGTTTTGTAGAACTTAAGTAAGCTCTCTTTCCTCGCCTTTTCATTCAGGATCCTATATATGGTCCCATTAATATAATTGAAACTTTTTCTGTATATCTTTTTCGTTTGTTCAAAATGATTCAAATGGCTCTGAGCACTATGGGACTTAACTTCTGAGGTCATCAGTCCCCTAGAACTTAGAACTACTTAAACCTAAGGACATCACACACATCCATGTCCGAGACAGGATTCGAACCTGCGACCGTAGCTGTCGCGCGGTTCCAGACTGTAGCGCCTAGAATCGCTCGGCTACTCCGGCCGGCTTTTTCGTTTGTGAAGGAGGTGCTATTTACCAAGCAGGTGAAGTCAGTCACTTTCTCTGTTTTCTGGTCGTTTATTACAGTTTTGCGTGGGTCTGGGTCCTGTGCTTTGAAAGGATGGAACAGTGTCCTTGCTGTCGGTTGCAAGATGATCATCAATAAAGATTGTTGTCATCAGATAACTTCGTTGGTTAAGTCATGGGCCTAAGACTCTAGTTTCTTTAGCAGTTGTCTCAACATAGAATGAACACAAATATTAAAAAATATCAGAGTCGTAATGCAACCTTATCGTAAGCCTAAATTTGTTGTTACTGTAACATTCATACGACATACAGGACCCCTATCATCAACCGTCCTTGCCTGCTAATTTTGGCGGTGGCAGTTTTTTCTCAGTCGGAGTGAGTACAAAGCACAGTGGAGCATGTGAAACCGAGTGTTCACAGGATGTCGGATATGGAATGTCTCGTGATTCAGGTATCTACGATCTGACAGCAATCAGATGAAGTGACATGCTCATTCTGTGGTCTAGTGTCACCACGATGACTAATACCACATTACCAGAGCTTTCTCTTTCTCTCTCTCTCTCTCTCTCTCTCTCTCTCTCTCACCGTCAATTTATCAGGCATGTGTGTACTCTGAGACCGTTCAATAGCATTCACCACCCCATACCGGGGCCAGCCATTTCTTATCCAGCGTATGTGTCACCATGACACTGCTTCTGGCGAAAAGTTAACCAGACACTGTACCTTTCTTTCTCACGTCGAATCGTGAACTAACAGCAACGAACTTCAGGAATTTCTAAATATTTCATTACGCAGCTACGCTGGAAATTTTATTGAAACAACCGATTTCAGCAAATACATAGGATCACCTCCACGTTATTTAGGTGGGATCTGCATAATAAAAGTATTAGGTAGTTTGCAACACTGACTTCCGTTGGTTGAAGGAAACTTCAATTTGTTTTGTTTCTATTTCTGTGCATTCATCCAATGGCATCCATCGTGATATAATGGTAACATTCAGGCAATTTGGAGTAGCTGGAGACTCTGTTGAAATCGAAATAATGGAAAGTAAAAGCGTACTGCATAGTGTTACACCAAGTAACGAGGTGAATATTTCCTGGCGGTAAATAAATAGCAATTAAAATGCACCTTAAGGTTTACAAACAATATCTCTTTCGTAGTGATGCATATCCCCTTCAGGGCAATCTCAGTAAGACAACCGAGGATATATGTCTTGAAATACTCACATACATTTAACTAGTTTCATATTATGATATTTTTGTGACTTCAGTCGCAAAACTGGCTACGACAATATGATGTGTTACAGCCTAACTCAAGCAGTCGCTACTAAACTACAGGAGTTAATTGTAATCAGAAGTGTCACCTGTGGACCTTCAGATAGCCGAATGTGAAGAAAAAGCTTACATTGGAAGCTTACCGTGTTGTTCTGGCTGTATCACAGGCAAAGCTGACTGCTTAGTTCGTCTGCATTGGCGAGTGCTCCAATCTGTAACAGTAACGATACGTACTGTTATTTCACTGTATCACACATACACACACACACACACACACACTGTGATACTACCACTTCGTTTCAGTTAACTTGTCCTTTCCTTGTTAGGAATGACATTCATTCAAGCGTGACTCATCGTATTGAAACACTAACGATAACCTGTAGTAGCTGCTCGATAATGTTTTGCGCTATATACCTAACGATAATATTATGTGAGCTGCTGGACTTAAAATAATACGTTGTCATTACGTTCTGATGAGTGTGTAGGTAGCTAGCTGTAATCACAGTTTCATTCTAACTGCAAGATGGTTGAGGACTGAGAATAAACCTACAAATGGGACAAATTAATAAAGCAATTCGGACAATCAGCATAAACATTAACAAATGATTTTAACACGTAGCACACACAATAATATAGAACGATTAGACAAAAAATACGCAGTAAGTAAATATATATGGCTGAACTGCACTGCACAAAGGATGCAGCGTGCAGTGCGGTGGCTGGTCATTTGAGTATTTGTGTGGGCAACACTTCACTTTACAAATGGCGGTTTTAACCAGTTCACTTTACAGTAATTAACGCGAGAAACAAGAGTTAATGTGTCACTGAAATGTAAACTTTGCGTAGTTAACATTTTAACATCGTCGCATGTATCGAAAGAAACTATTTTCACTGGAATTACATCACCACAGTGCGTCTACTGCATAATGATGAATTCAACTTATTGCCTTTCGGAGTCAGTTTTGTTGTCTCTTTCACAGCTCATAGCACTTCAGCACATAAAACTGCTTATTATTGATATAAACTGCATTTGTCGAATACTGAATATGTTAATTAATCTGGTACCAGCTTCTACTTTCATGATAGTGAAATATGAACAGACTTTGATACATGGAACGCGCAGTCGGTATACACTCAGTACTTACTGAAGGAAACACGTAAAACCAAGTGCAGTAGCTAATCCAATAATTACTCAAATAAAACAGCACAGTCGAGAGAGCTTGGCTTTACAAAACTAAACTTGACTTCGCATGCTAACGTCCTGCGAGCGTATTCACTGTATGCCCAGCACTAGTGACAAAAACATTTAAGATTTGTAGTCACATCAGTGAGCAGTTTTGTGCCTCTCCTGTAGATGCCATTTAATGTTAACTGCTGTATTAAGTTACTATCCAACAGCTCGTATTGCAATTAATCAGCTGCTTCCTTATTCTCGCTAGCTAACCAACGACCCAAGCCAAGTTGCGATGTCCATTTCATCATACCATTGGCTGGCGAGGAAATACCTGTAGAAATTTAGCTAAGACACTCCATGATGACGGTGTACTGCTGTGATATCATCGGCGACTCAGCAATTGCACTCTATGCAGAGTGTTCCTGGAGGGATAGTCAGTGTTGAGGGGTATGAAAAGAACGATTTTTCGAAGAAAAACATGTCCAGTAAACATATGCTCTGAAATGCGTATCTTAAGAGTTATGAGCACTTCTTCATCTTCCATATTGTGAAACAAATCTCTTCTACTGAAAGGTCTTCGTTTTGCATATTTTTCGAGGAGGTAGTATGGACCAAAACAAGAAAAATATCGTCTCATAAACAAGGTCCCTAAAATGCATACAATAAGAGCTACGAACACCTGTTCAGTAAAAGAGATGTGTCACACACGATCGAAGATGAAGAAGTGCTCATGGCTCTTAATGGATGCACTGTAGAGCCAATGTTCCTACATTTTTCTTTTCACTGCGAATGCTCGTTCCTGTCAGGCCCCTGAATACTGACAATTCCTCCTTACACTGTTTACAGTAAATTAGAGGCTGAATGCGTGTCTGCTCAGCGACAAGTAGTCTTCACGACTCCACAAAGATGACTCGAGAAATGGTGAGTCAGTAGCCCGTTCTTTGTCCATCGACACTTCCCCTAACTGACGTACATTGCCATCTTGTTAAAAAATTCAGCTATTAATAGCGAATACTGTGTTCGAAAATTCCAAGGAGGAGGAGGAGGTACACTTGGAAAGCGCCGGGAGACACGGGGAAATTCTAATAACATCACATATTGATCAGGCAAACATTTCGAAATCAGATATTGGATTGTAAGGCGTACCCTGGAGCAGAATGGACTTAGATCACAATTTAGTAATGATGAAAAGCAGGCTGACGTTTAAGGGACTAGTCAGGGAGAATCAATGCGTAAGGGAGTGGGATACGGAAATACTAAGGAATGGAGGTACACGCTTGAAGTTCTCTAAGGCTGTAGCTACTGCTATAATGAGTATCTCAGTAGGCAGGTCAGTAGAAGAGAAATGAACATCTCTAAACAGAGCAATCATAGAAAAATTTGCAGGGAAATTCAGGAGTGCAGAAATACAGGTCACTTAGGCATGAAATACACTACTGGCCATTAAAATTGCTACACCACGAAGATGACGTGCTACACGAAAGTTCACCGACAGCAAGAAGATGCTGTGATATGCAAATGATTAGCTCTTCAGAGCATTCACACAAGGTTGGAGCCGGTGGCGACACATACAGCGTGCTGACATGAGGAGAGTTTCCACCCGATTTCTCATACACAAACAGCAGTTGACCGGCGTTGCCTGGTGGAACGTTGTTGTGATGCCTCGTGTAAGGAGGAGAAATGCGCACCACCACGTTTCCGACTTTGATAAAGGTCGGATTGTGGCCTATCGCGATTGCGGTTTATCGTATCGCGACATTGCTGCTCGCGTTGGTCGAGATCCAATGACTGTTAGAAGAATATGGAATCGGTGGATTCAGGAGGGTAATACGGAACGCCGTGCTGGATCCCAACGGCCCCGTATCATTAGCAGTCGAGATGACAGGCATCTTATCCGCACGGCTGTAACGGATCGAGCAGCCTCGTCTCGATCCCTGAGTCAACAGATGGGGCATTTGCAAGACAACAACCATTTGCACGAACAGTTCGACGACGTTTGCAGCAGCATGGACTATCAGCTCGGAGACCATGGCTGCGGTTACCCTTGACGCTGCATCATAGACAGGAGCGCCTCCGATGGTGTACTCAATGACGAACCTGGGTGCACGAATAGCGAAACGTCATTTTTTGGGATGAATCTAGGTTCTGTTTACAGCATCGTGATGGTCGTATCTGTGTTTGGCGACATAGCGGTGAACGCACATTGGAAGCGTGTATTCGTCATCGCCATACTGGCGTATCACCTGGCGTGATGGTATGGGGTGCTATGGGTTACACGTCTCGGTCACCTCTTGCTCACACTGAAGGCACGTTTGTCTGGCCTCTCAACAGATACCCCTCCGTTGTGGTTGCACCTACGGTACGGCCATCTGTATCGCTGAGGCACGCAAGCCTCCCCACCAACAAGGTCCATGGTTCATGGGGGGGGGGGGGGGGGGGGTATGAAAAGTGGACGTTACATTTCAGATGTTTAAGACCCGTGGCTCTACCCTTCATTCGATCCCTGCGAAACCCTTCTTTTCAGCAGGGTAATGCACGACCGCATGTTGCAGGTCCTGTACGGGCCTTTCTGGATACAGAAAATGTTCGACCGCTGTCCTGGCCAGCACATTCTCCAGATCTCTCACCAATTGAAAACGTCTGGTCAATGGTGGCCGAGCAACTGGCTCGTCACAATACGCCAGTCACTACTCTTGATGAACTGTGGTATCGTGTTGAAGCTGCATGGGCAGGAGTACCTGTACACGCCATCCAAGCTCTGTTTGACTCAATGTCCAGGCGTATCAAGGCCGTTATTACGGCCAGAGGTGGTTGTTCTGGGTACTGATTTCTCAGGATCTACGCACCCAAATTGCGTGAAAATGTAATCACATGTCAGTTCTAGTATAGCATATTTGGCCAATGAATACCCGTTTATCATCTGATTTTCTTCTTGGTGTAGCAACGTTAATGGCCAGTAGTGTAAATAAGAAGTGCAGGGAAGCTAAAGCGAAGTGGCAGCATGAAAAACGTAAAGAAATCAAAAAAAGTAATCATTCTCGGAAGGACCGACGCAGCATATAGAGAAGTCAAAACGATCTTTGGTGAAATTAAAAGAAGTAAGGGCGATTACGTAATGTACGCAATGGGAATTCCAGTGCTAAATGCAGTGGAGAGAGCGGATAGGTGGAAAGATTTTACTGAAGGCCTCTATTGGGGTGGGGGGGAGTGGCAACAAAACTACTATTCTTGTTGGAGTTTAGATTGGCGATAAATCATCATACTTTTTCGAAAACATCATCCACACAATTCCAAAGATTGCAGGAACTGACAAGTTTGTCGCACAATCAGCTTAAGAGTTCATGCATCCAATTTATTGATAAGAATAATATATAGAGGAAAAGAAAATTGAGGATCTGTTAGGTAACGAAGAGTTTGGCCTTATGAGGGTAAAGGTACAAGAGAGGACGTTCTGAAATTTCGGTTGATAGTGGAGACAAGAACCATTCATAGGAATTGTAGACCCAGAAAGAGCGTTCGACAATGTGAAATGGTGCAAGATATTCGAAAGTCCGAGAAAAATAGGGGTAAGCAGTAGAGCAAGACGGGTAAAACAAAAAAGGTACAAGACCCAATGGGAGGAATGGGACTGGAAGGCCAAGATCTAAGTTCCAGAAGACAGGGATGTAGTCTTTCGCTCCAGGTGTTCAGTTTATGCGTCGAACAAGCAATGACGGAAATAAAAGACAGGTTCAAAAGTGGGATTAAAATTCAAGATGAAAGGATTTAGCGATAAGATTCACTGATGACATTGCTGTCATGAGTGAAAGTGAAGAAGAACTACAGGATATGCTGAATGGAATGAACAGCCTAATGAGTACAGAATGTGAATTGAAAGTAAATCGAAGAAGGATGAAAGTAATGAGAAGCAGTAGAAATGAAAACAGCGAAAAATTTAACATTAGAATTGGGGATCACAAATTAGACAAAATTAAGAAATTCACTGCCTAGGCAGCAAAATAGCCCCTGATGGACGGAAAAGTAGACTATCACTGGAAAAAAGGGCATTCCTGGCCAAAAGAGTCTACTAATATCAAACATAGCCTTTAATTTGAGGAAGAAATTCCTGAGAAAGTACGTTTGGAGTAATTTGTATCCCGCCTGGAAGGCGGCGCGTGTGTCTGCTCCTGTAAACTGAAGGGTAGGCCGAATGTAGGAAGCTAGGAGGAGCAGGTGTGGTAGAACTCTCGGTACTGCAGTGTGAATTTAAATCACCTTTACTTTAGCAAGAAAATGAATATGTAAACTTAGCACTGAGGAGCACGTAGGTGCGAAGCCGGGTGTCTCAAGCTCACAGAAGTCACACAGACCAAGTCTGTAGTGGCTAGCCCACTATGAAATAGAAACAATGTTGCTTGGTCGTCTGCTCGGCTCAGATGGGCTGAATCCGGAGCGGTTAGAGGGCGCTGTCATCGGTGTCGGTGTCGTAGTGCCAAACTAGCAGAGCGCACCTACGTTGTGGCATTGTAGCTATCGATACCACAGAGAATAGCACTGTATGGTAGTGAAACATGCAATTTAGGAAAACCGGAACAGAATAGAATCGAAGCATCTGAGATGTGACGCTACAGGAGAATGATGAAAATAAGGTGGAATGACAAGATAAAGATTGAGAAGGTTCAAAATGTTCAAATGTGTGTGGGTTCCTGAGAGACCAAACTGCCAAGGTCATCGGTTCCTAGACTTACACACTACTTAAACTAACTTATTCTAAGAATGATACACACACCCATGCCCGAGGGAGGACTCGCACCTCCGGCGGGAGGGGCCGCGCAATCCGTGACGTGGCGCCTCAAACCGCACGGCCACTCCACGCGGCTGGCAAGGTTCAGCGCAATCTTAGTAAGGAAAGGAATATACGGGAAACTCTGAAAAGATGAAGGGAGAGGACTATAGGACATCTGTGACGACATCGGGGTATAACTTCCATGATACTAGAGGCTACTGCAGAGGGTAAAAACTGTAGAGGAAGACAGAGCTTGGAATACACCCAACAGATAATTGAGGACGTAGGTTATAAGTGCTGCTCTGAGATTATGAGGTTGGCACAGTTGAGAAACTCATGGCTGGCCGAATCAAACCAGCCAGAAGACTGATGACTAAAAAGTGGTAGCACAGTACAACACCACGTATTTCAGCGTGTAATTTCCTGTTAACTCTTATTGCTGCTGCTGGGTAATGTAAGTGCGCAAACAGCTAATAGCCCCCGGGTTTCTACATTAAGATTGATGCTCTCGTTACTTAGATATATAGCCTACGCAAACAAATGGAATTTGGTTTATTAGAATTTTGTGGAGATGGTAATACGTGTATCTTTACAACAGCCATACATGCGCGCTTTATGAATGGTTTTAGATGTTCAACAGTATGTACATTATGCACGTTCCCAGTTTCACTGCAGGAAGATGTTTATCCTGTTTATGCAAAACACAGATACTTCGAGTTAATTACCTAAATGTGTTTTCCTTCACTTTTGCATTGGACAGATGTCACTTTTTATTTAGTACTTCCACTGAAGCTGTGTCATATGAATACTTACGAAGTATTGTCGAGCTAATATCTGCGTCAAGACATCTTAAGAGGCTCGATTAAAAATATTGGTACTGCATAAGATATGTAATATTTGTGTGTTTTATCGCCTTTGATAAAAATCGGGAATTTACTCAGAGACAAACGCTGTCATGTCTTTGTTAGAAAATTTGAAGAAGCGTTGAACATGTTACTATGCGGAAAGAGAATGCGATGTTATGTAACGAACATGGGACACATCGTCAGAGATGGCTCCAAGACTTCCTTGGAGACTGAACGTAACATATCATTAACACGATGAACCATTACGGTGTAGCCGCAACGGAGGCTTACAGCACCGTTACAAACGATGATTTAATGGATACTGTCGGAAGATACGTTATGCTGCTCACGAACGACCCTGTTGCCTATAGGAAGCTCGCAACACCAGAAGACCGTAGTGAAAGGCAGGAAGATATGCAGAGGATCGATTCTTGGATAAACCGCGACAAACAAAAGCGTTAGCCGCAAGATTGACCTAAAGTGGAATTATGACACAAAAACTAGTTGAACGAAAAGGAGATGCCAGGCTGTGATCCACAGGTAGAGTCCTAAGGAAATGTAAGAACTAGCTAACAAAACACTCGTTCGGTCAATTATTCTTGAATGCTGCTCGTTGTTCAAGCAATTTACCAAAATGGATTAATGGGTGAGATGGGGAACCTAAAACGAAGAGCGGGGGTTTCGTTGCAAGATTGCTCAGTAAGCACGAGACAAATAAGGAGATTCACCTGTGCCACCCGCTGTAAGACATGCTATGTACTTGCATAAAAAAAGGTTTAACGTTAAAATTCAGAGTAGCGTACCAAGTGAAGTAGGGCAGCATATTATTTCCTCCAACACACGTCTCGCAAAATATGACACTAAAAGCACGGAAATTAGAGCTCATATTGAGGTTTTCCGCCAGTCTGTTTTTCCCACGAACCATTTGGAAATGGGATAGGGAAGTAGAGAGGGAGGGGAATAATGAAAATGGTTCCAGAAAGCCTCCTCCACACGCAGGAAAATGGCTTGCGGAGAGTAGGAATAACTGACTGGTAGACAGTGACAGTTATGGAAGGTAGGGGATGGGGTTCAAGGGAGTCATAACACCACTAATTTACTTTTAAATCTGTAGAGAGGCAAACAGGGCAAATTAATACATTTTGGAGACTAAATTAAATATATAGGCACAAAAATCCGTTCCTCTTCAAATGATGTACTAAGATGACTGTCCGAAAATTTACTAGTCTACCTAAATTGAGTAGCATTTATTCTCTTACTACTTACGAAGATTAAATAATTTGACTAGGCTTCGTGGAGTATACACACATTAAAAAAAGTTTTGCATCACCCCGGTTCCCAGAACTCATGAAGATAGACGTTGACTGTGGATATTGTTTCACAGACACAGTCCCTTTGATTGTTCAGAGATGTCACTAAACCCGTCCAAAGATGTAAACAACCATGCATGGAAAGCGCCTATTAGACGGAGGGGGTCAGACAGCAGATCAGTTCCAGTCATTCCACAAGGAAGGAGGTACCCGGCTCGTGTTGTCTGTAGTTCAACCATGCCAAGACGATCAATACCGCAATTCGATCGCGTCCGCATTGTTACTTTGTGCCAGGAAGGGCTCTCAACAAGGAAAGTGACCAGGCGTCTCGGAGTGAACATAAGCGACGTTGTTCGGACATGAAGGAGATATAGAGAGACAGGAGTTGTCGATGGCATGCCTCGCTCAGGCCGCCCAAGGGGTACTACTGCAGTGGATGACCGCTACCTACGGATTATGGCTCGGAGGAACCCTGACAGCAACGTCATGATGTTCATTAATGCTTTTCGTGCAGTCATAGGACGTCGTTTTAGGACTCAAACTGTGCACAATAGGCTGCCCGACGTCCATGGCGAGGTCCACCTTTGCATGCAGCGCGGTACACATGGCCCCAAGAACATGCCGAATGGACTTCTCAGGATTGGCTCAGATGGCTCTGAGCACTATGGGACAACGTCTGAGGTCATCAGTCCCTTAGACTTAGAACTACTTAAGCCTAACTAACCTAAGGACATCACACACATCCATGCTCGAGTCAGGATTCGAACCTGCGACCGTAGTAGCTATGCGGATCCGAACTGAAGCGCCTGGAACCGCTCGGCCACAACGGCCGACGCTCAGAATTGGTGTTACGTGATCTTCACCGATGAGTGTCGCATATGCCTTCAACCAGACAATCGCCGGAGACGTGTTTGGAGGCAACCTTGTCAGAGTGAAAGCCTTAGACACACTGTCCAGCGATTGCAGCAAGGTGGAGGTTCCCTGCTGTTTTGGGGTGGCATAATGTGGGACCGACGTACGCCGCTGGTGGTCGTGGAAGGCGCTGTAACGGCTGTACGATACATGAATGCCATTCTCCGACCGATAGTGGAACCATATGGGCAGCATATTGGCGAGGCATTCGTCTTCGTGGACGACAAGTCGCGCCCCCATCGTGCACATCTTGTGAATGACTACATTCAGGATAACAAAATCGCTCGATTAGAATGGCCAGCATGTTATCCAGACATTAACTGTGGGACAGATTGAAAAGGGCTGTTAATGGACGACGCGACCCAACATCCACTCTGAGGGATCTGCGCCGAATCGCCGTTGAGGAGTGGGACAATCTGGACCAACAGTGCCTTGATGAACTTGTGGATAGTATACCATGGCGAATACAGATATGCATCATTGCAAGAGGGCGTGCTGCTGGGTATTAGAGGTACCGGTGTGTGTTGCAATCTGGACCACCACCTCTGAAGGTTTCGCTGTATGGCGGTACAACATGCCATGTGTGGTTTTCATGAGCAATAAAAAGGGCGCAAATGATGTTTGTTGTTGCTCTCTTTCCCAATTTTTTGTACAGGTTCCGGAATTCCCGGAACCGAGGTGATGCAAAACTTTTTTTTGATGTGTGTGTAAGGGGCGTTCAAAAAGAAACGAGCTGGAGGCATAATTACAGAAACCAATACCTGTACGTTAGAAGTATTGATCCTGGCTGTTGAGACACTTGCCCCACTGTGACACAAGGCGGTGAATGGGTGTCTCATGAAATTCCCGGGACTTCGTTGTTAACCAGTTCCGCAAGTACAGCTGAACGTCATCGTGCGAGGTGAATCGTTTGCCCCTCAGAGCCTTTTTGAGGGGACCAAAAATGGCCTAATCACAGGGAGAGAGGTCTGGACTGTATGAAGGGCGGCCGGGAACCTCCCATTTGAATTTCTGCAGGAGTGCCGCAACTGTGTTGGCCGTATAAGGCTTTGCATTGTCGTGGAGCAGAATGACCCCATGGGTGAGATTCTCTGATCGTTTGGATTTGATCGCTTGGCGAAGGGTGGTCATCTGCAGAGAAAAACGGCAACAGAAAACCACAGAAAATAGCCGCAAACAGCGACAACACTCTTAAAACCATACTGTAACGTATAATAAATATGATAGTATGAAAGTATTAAGAGAAAACAATATTTAAAAAACAAACAGTACAAATATAATAATGTATTACTGTGTTTCATAACTATGCTATTTTCTGCGGGTTTAGATTTAAAGAACCCACTGATGATGGTGATATTTGTCACTGAAACTAGTTTGGGGAATAAACAAATAACATAAAAGTGCTTCGCATCAGGGCCTACTCACAATTCCCATACTGTTGATTTTATACAATTTATCTTTTATACAGGCCAAATGACAGTGTAATATACCGAAAAATCATTTAATTCCCCTATTTTAACTGAGAATATGAACTTAACAATGGATTTGTTTGCTTCAGCCGGCCGAGGTGGCCCAGCGGTTCTAGGCGCTACAGTCTGGAACCGCGCGACCGCTACGGTCGCAGGTTCGAATCCTGCCTCGGGCATGGATGTGTGTGATGTCCTTAGGTTAGTTAGGTTTAACTAGTTCTAAGTTCTAGGGGACTGATGACCTCAGAAGTTACGTCCCATAGTGCTCAGAGCCATTTGAACCATTTTTTGTTTGCTTCATTGTATTCACTTCTGTGTCAGACTCTTCATCCGTGTAATCTGCCTTGTAACTCCCTAAATTTGAAAGTAGTTGGTCTATTACCACCAGACTCACGCTCATCAATCATTAAAACAAGCAATAGAGAAGAAGGGTCACATCATAACTGGCAAGCAACGTGGAACAAGCACATCGCATGAGCTGATATCAGCAAAGGTAACCTATTTCATCTGCACTGACAGAGTACAATAGTGAGTTACCATTTGACTAGCTAGTAAAAGGAGCAGCTGCCGAGATTAAGCTACGTATACTCTCGCCTGTGCAAAGGGACGCGCAACCTTTTGAATAAACTACCAGTTTCGCCAATTACACGGTGGTCCGAGCGGAGTAAACTAAAACAGGTGTCGGCGCTTCATTCGCACACTAACGAAGCCGTAGTGTGACGCGGACGGGCCGCCAGTTTAGCGGTTTGGCGATAGTATCGCACCAGCCCACAGGCTAGTGATAAGTAGTGCCAGGACACGCCAACGCAAAGCGCAGGGTCTCTGCTCAATTAGCAGCGGCGAAATTAGTTGGTGCAGGCGTGGTGGCAGCGCCGGCTGGCCTTTTCGCCGGCCTTGCTGCACGCGAGGTGGCTATCAGGCGCCGTGGGACCTCGGAGCACGACTCGCGAGCGTACAGCGCGTCAACAGCAACAGTTCCAGAGGAGCGAGCGGGCGAGCGCGGTAACCTGCGAGAACCAGTGTGAAAGGCTGAGGAATTGCGCAGTTCTAAAAAGTGGACATCAACAATTGGTAACTCTATAATAAATAAAAAGCACCAGTTTGCTTTTGTTCTACAATATTACTTTTATTGCTAACCGGTTTTCGGCTTACAAGGCAGACACAACTCAATACTTCCCCTCTCCTAAACTTCATATAATCACCTTTTTTGTTCATTATTTCCCACACTCTCTCTTCCTACATATTCCCATTTTCCTAAATTCATTAAGTTGTTTTATTTGTTGCCGTTGTCTTTGTATTCCACATAGACTGTGGTTTCAATAGTTAAGGGTTTCCTTTTAACTTGTATTACCGCCCATGCTTAACTCCCCTTGTGGTTGTCCCATCAAATACTGTTCATATTTTACTTTTCTCATTTATTTAATGGAAACTGGTACACAGCCACTACTTTGATTATAATGTTAATGTTAAAATGCAGTACCACCACACTCTCAAACTGTAGGTTCCCTCAAACACCTCCATTTTCCTGCATTTATTAATTTCTGTTCATCTTATTGATATTGCTTAAGTTCCTTATGTATTCTGTATTTACATTGACAACTGTCTCTTCTTTTTTTAATTGGTTGTGTATCACTCTCCATGTTTCATACCTCTTGATGCAGCCTTGTCTAGTACTAGTTATATCCTATTTTATTAGTTTTGTTTATTAATAGAAACTTATGTAGGCATGCTATTCCTATTTTGTGCTAAAGGTTTTCCTGTTAACTCCACTGTTATTTATGTACTGTTCAGTTTTTAATATTTCATTGCAAAGATGTTACTTACTGTATGTTTCTACTTCAGTCTACATGTGTTACTTCTCCTCCAATGTTGACTGCTAACATTTAACTTCTTTGCTGATAATACTCAGTAAATGTCTAAAGATGGCCTTGTAAGCCGAAAACCGGTTAGCAATAAGAGTAATATTGTAGAACAAAAGCAAACTGGTGCTTTTCATTTATTATAATGTTGTTCTACCAAGAACCGACGGAAGATTCTGTTAATTTGTAACTCTCTATCCAGCGACATCGACACATCTACACCTAAGTCTTCAGCAAACTCTGCAAACTATCTAACGGTGTGTGGCGGTGGGTACTTCGGGTAACACTAACTGTCCCTCCCCCCCCCCCCGCCCCTCCCCCCCCCCCCCGACACTTTGTTCAACTCGCAAATGGCGCGTGAGATGATGTGGTATGAAGTAATACGTTGTCCGACTCTTCCCGGAAAGTGCTCCCCACAAAATTCAATAGCTAACCCCTCTGTGATGCACAGCGTCTGCCAATGGAGTTTGTTAAACATCCCTATAAAAAATGGTTCAAGTGGCTCTGAGCACTATGGGACTTAACTTCTGATGTCATCAATCCCCGAGAACTTTTTTTTTTAAAATTCTTTATTCAACTCATTACATTATACATATTAACCCACTACATGATTACATTAGTGGGTCCTATTTTCATACACAAATATGCAGCTCTCTGTTCTACACTACAGGTAAATCTTAGTTATGATCTTACCGCTATGTGGTTCCTAATCTACTTAATCTACGACAAAACTTATGCTACCTGCAGCGTTACAGGTGTGCCAGTGCTCTATAAACCTAATGGATGTTGGCCTGGCCCACTGAGCTAATCCCAGTGGGCATGCCCATGGAACTGGTCTGGCCAGTAACTTGGTATCGCTGCGGTCTGTCCTTAAAAGCCTTATCCTATCTTCTACGTCTAACCTAATTTTACATAGTGTCATAATTGGTGCGTAGTCCTATACGGTTATTGTACACCCTCCCCCCCCCCCCCCCCCCTAGTCCAGAGCAAGGCGGATTCCAGCCGTGAAGCGGCTGGCCAAGTCCCGGTCCGGCGGAACAGGAAAGGTGCACGGAGTCTGAGTTGGTGTAATTTTTACTGATTAATGGTTGTCCCTTAGAAAGTTCTGAAGGACTTTTTTCGAAATGTCGTCTGTCAATTTGTTCAAGACACTGAAGGTGTTGTCATGCCTTAGCAGACGGTATGTGTCGATATTCAGAAGTCGTTGGCTACGTCATCGAAGAGGTGGCACTCTATACACCACATGTTCTGGCGTACCTTGCACAGCACCACAGTCGCACGCGGGTGTAGCCTGCTTCCCAAACCGATTTAGATATGTAGGATAGGGTCCATGTCCTGTAAGAAAGTGCAGCATTCCTCTCGTAGGCATGAAGTACGTGTTCCTCTATGTCCGGTAACAGCTCTTAGGTTCTGCACCGCGTATCCTCATTATTCCACTGTTCCTGCCATAGTTCGATCTCTCTCTTTTTAATTGCATTTTTCCCCAGCGTAAACCCCCAGTATCTCTCTTACTTTATCCCTTTTCTCCTTCTTCGCCCAATACCAGGCGGCCTGCTCACGGATTTTAATGTCCAGTGGACAGATCCCCATTACCACAAGAAACGCCCCTCCAGGTGCTGTCCTGTATGCCCCTGCTGAACGTAGGAGCATGTTACAAGTGGCTCTGAGCACTATGGGACTTAACTTCTGAGGTCATCAGTCCCCTAGAACTTAGAGATACTTAAACATAACTAACCTAAGGACATTACACATATCCATGCCCGAGGCAGGATTCCAACCTGCGACCGTAGCGGTCTCGCGGTTCCAGACTGTAGCGCCTAGAACCGCTCGGCCACACCGGCCGGCAAACATCCCTATAATGCTGTCTCAAGACTAAAGCATCCCGTGACGAAACACGCCGCTCTTCGTTGATCTTCTCTATCTCTCCTGTCAGTACTACCCATAACGATCCAAGATTGATGAATAATATTCAAGAATCGGTCGAACAAGTGCCTTGTAAGCCTCTTTCTTCGTGAATGACGTACATTTTGTTGTAGGTTGGCAGGAGAGCCAACACCGGGTACTAGAGGAAGCCGAAAGGCACGCGTTTTAGCTCACGCAGGCTGGCGTGAGGTATGATTACAGTATCAATAGTAACTGGTACTGGCGCCTTGCTAGGTCGTAGCAAATGACGTAGCTGAAGGCTATGCTAACTATCGTCTCGGCAAATGAGAGCGTAGTTTGTGAGTGAACCATCGCTAGCAAAGTCGGTTGTACAACTGGGGCGAGTGCTAGGAAGTCTCTCTAGACCTGCCGTGTGGCGGCGCTCTGTCTGCAATCACTGATAGTGGCGACACGCGGGTCCGACGTATACTAAAGGACCGCGGCCGATTTAAAGGCTACCACCTAGCAAGTGTGGTTTCTGGCGGTGACACCACACATTTCCTTCAGATTTTTTCTAAGAATTTCAGTCCGACAACAGCTTTTCCTACTATTTATTATATGTGGCCGTTCCACTAGAGCCGCGCGGGATTAGTCGAGCGGTCTAAGGCGCTGCAGTCATGGACTGTGCAGCTGATCCCGGCGGAGGTTCGAGTCCTCCCTCGGGCATGGGTGTGTGTGTTTGTTCTTAGGATAATTTAGTTTACGTAGTGTGTAAACTTAGGGACTGATGATCTTAACAGTTAAGCCCCATAAGATTTCACACACATTTGAACATTCGAATCGTTCCACTACAGGTTGCTTTGATTAGATACTCCCAGATATTTTACCACAGATTCTGTTTCCAGAAATTTGTCATCAGTAGTGTAGTTCTGCAGAACTGGACTGCTTTTCCTATGTATCTGCAATGTGTTACATTTATCTACGTTCAGGGTCAACTGCCACAGCTTGCACATTTAATCAATTTTCTGCATGTTTTCCTGCAAATCAATACTGTCTTCTGGCGTTGGTACTTTCTTATAGAAAACAGTATCATCTGCGAGCAGTCTTAAGGAGTAAAGTGAAAAATGATGTCGTTTTCGTCACGCCTTCTGACTATGAAACTAGTATGCTTGTAAGTGTTAAGTTTGGATATAATATTCAACGTAATTAGTTTTAGCGGAACGTTTACAAAAGTCGTGTTTCTTTCATTATTCTTATGGGCACGTTTTAATTAATGTTAACGAATTAGTCGACTATGCTGGTGGCGTAAAAGCCCAGTCAACAGAGATGAAAAAAATGGCGAACATAGGAAACAGTTCCTGTAGTCGGAATGTTTTTTACAGAGGCAAGAGGGAGTGTCACGAACAATATACTAGAAATCCTAACTAGTGAGGGATGATTGTGAGGGTGAAGATGTGTTTCAAGCTCACTTTTGTACGGTTTTCTTGAATAACTTGCAGACTACTGCTTCTACCGAAAACGTATCCCAATAGAAAATTTAACGACGTCATATTTCCTACAAAAGAAGATCTGTTCATTTTTCCTGTGGAATTAATAGTTGGCGTTCAGCGAGCGACAGAATACGAAAACCTCGCACCCGGTTTTTGAATGCCAGATGTAACCTTAGGTGTTGCATAAAACGACATCGCTAGGGACAGCTGAATCGCATTGCATAAAAACAACACGTCGCTTTTGTTACTATTTGTGATAAAATTTCGGGAAATGGTATGAGGGTAGGAACTCGAAAGATACCTCCAGATGTTTTGCTTATGCAACGTCGCGTGTATCCCGAATGATCATTTAGAAATGAAAGCATCGTCTGAGTTTAACGTAGAAGATTTGGCGTCAAACAATTTAGAAATACAACAATTTGATGAAACGCCACGAAGTATATCTGCTGCAGCACTGCTTTCCAGTTTGTGGATGATTCCAATCAGGCAACCGTAGTACACAAACTATTGCGAAGTGTTGTGTACATAGTTCCGCGTAGTCAGCGCGTACACAACTTTCCCACTACAGCGCGCCCCGCTAAGCACAACAGCGCAGGCGCAGTGCTCGTCCATCTCCGCACTACGAGATGGCGCTGCCATAGAGACGAACCAAATTCAGCTTCCACCGATCCGCATATTAATACGTAACGCAGCCAATGAGATTGCTGCTAACGTAGAACCTATTCTCCTCGCGGATCACACTCGCTCAGTGATACCTGAACGCGCGAGGTATTATAACGAATGCACAAACCTCCGATTAGTCAATCTGCATTTGTCTGCACCAGTCTGTACCAGTCTGCATTAGTCTGTACCAGTCTATAGTCAAGTTTCAGTCTGCACCTAAGAAGATTACCATATTCCTGTACATAGCCATGAAGATAAATGAATAGACACTTCGTCAAGTATTAGAGATATGTGAGAATAATATTAACGTACCAAGACCAAAGGATCTTCAGATTGTCAATTGTAAATAGCATCCAGAATCAAGTTACGTAAGGTTTATGCTTGTTACTATTTTAATAAATGTGTGTGAAAATTAGTCAAGTTCTGTTTAAAGTTGGTCACCGTCAATCTGCTACTCTAAGCGTGCAAGTGGCATTTCTATCGTCTGACGTAACGGCAGGAGATAAACACGCCACGATAAGACCACGAGACATATTGCTGACACCCGCCTACTTCGTTAAAGTGACAAGTCGAATAATCTGATGGTGTGTGTACCGAAGGTCTTACAGTACGCACACCACACGAAGTACACAGCAGAGGGAAAACCCTATTGGACGACGTTTGCGTTTTCTTACTGTTCCGCCAACGTGTGGAGCCGGGAAAAAGATGCTTAAATGCTCCTGTGAGCGATGTAATCAGCCCAGTCTTGTCTTAACCGTCACCTGGAACTCACTAAAGGAGTCTTCACTTGATTCTGGTTTTTCAATCTCTATGCGTAGGGTTTCGCTGGATTATTGTTATTTGTCTTCAAGCTTCTGCCAATTTAGGTTTTTCGGCTTCTACCTGATGCTCTCTCGTCGTCGCACAAATCACTGGCCACTAGTGGTGTTCTTCTTTGTGTACCTACAATATCCCCCGTCAGTCCTCTTTGATATTGGTCGCACACATATGAGCAATATTCTGCAATGGGAGCCAAGAGTTTCATCTGAGCAACCTCCTTTGTAAGCTGAATAACACTGAACTCCGCCTTGAAGGCCCAACGGTACCGACCAGCAGCCGTGTCACCTTCAGCCCACAGGCGTGATGGATGCGTATATGGAGGGGCATGTGGTCAGCACACCGTCCTCCCGGCCGTAAGTCAGTTTAGGAGACCGTTTGTAAACTGAATAGAGTTTCGAAATGTCCTGCCAATGAACCTAAGTGCACCATCTGCTTTACACTCATTCCTTAATCATACATGAAACGTTAATCCATCGCAACTGTGCCTACTTGCTTAAATGTGTTGCAAATCATATTTTGAATGGAAGAAAATGAAGTACTTTTAAACGTCTCTTTTAGTGTTAAACGTCTTGGGACGCACTGACGTTTCCACAACGTTCTTCGGTATTTTCTCCACGGATCTTAGAGAATCGCATTAGAAGCTGACGCAGCTCACTCACGAATATTCATTATCTGAAGCAAATTTCGTGGGTTTTGCGCGCCACGTGAGATGTAACCGCCAACTAATATTGGTAAACGCAGCGGCCACAGAACACGTTAGCGAGGACGTCCCGTGTGATGGTTTCTGAGCGATAACTAACCTCGCTGGAGAGCGCGGCCGCGTTCACGTCTCAGTGGGAATGGCATTACTATTGCATTCGAGGAGATTGGTGAGGAAGAAAGAGGTAGATAGATGTATGTGTGTGGAGACTGTTGGGTATCGCTTCCTCAGTAAACACTGAGGAGCAAATGGGCTGCTGGTGACCGGAGCCCGCAGTATATTTGGTCTGTGTGTGTGTGCTTGTGTGCTAATTATACTGGGGAGACGAATGGCTCGCAGCTGTTCTTTGTGGGGCCTCCAGCAGAATGCGTGACCAGTGCCAGGGGCCAGCAGGTTACTGCTGCTACCTGGGCCAAATAACCGGGCGGTCCCTCCTCCCACAACACGGCAAGTGACTTTAATGGACCATTCCATTGCGTTAAATTGCAACACATATCATATTTATGAATGACACACAGGGGATCGTGGAGGAATTTTATAAGGGGGCTATGCTCCAGACTGAACGCTGAAAGGCATAATCAGTCTTACATGATGATGATGATGATGATGATGACACACAAACAATTTTATAAAAATGGCTCAAATGGCTCTGAGTACTATGGGACTTAACCATTGCGTTAAATTGCAACACGTATCATATTTATGAATGACACACAGGGGATCGTGGAGGAATTTTATAGGGGGGCTATGCTCCAGACTGAACGCTGAAAGGCATAATCAGTCTTACATGATGATGATGATGATGATGACACACAAACAATTTTATAAAAATGGCTCAAATGGCTCTGAGTACTATGGGACTTAACATCTGAGATCATCAGTCCCCTAGACTTTGAACTACTTAAACTTAACTAACCTAAGGACAGCACACACATCCATGCCCGAGGCAGGATTCGAACCTGCGACTGTAGCAGCAGCGCGGTTCTGGACTGAGGCGCCTAGAACCACTCGACCACAACGGCCGGCAAAATTTAAGAACTGCGGATAAATACGAGTACGACAGGCGCACTGAGAGTTCCGTAGAAACTTACGTAGATAGGTCATCCATCCAGGGAATCGAAAATTTCGATGAGTTTTGCTGTTATCGATATTAGCAAGATATCAAAATATTTATTTTATTTTTATTTTTATTTACACGTCAAGTTCCGTAGGACCAAATTGAGGAGCAAATCTCCAAGGTCATGGAACGTGTCAGTACATGAACTTACAACGTAAAAGTAATAACAGATAAAAATAAATGTTCATGAACCTGCAAGAAAATCAGTCCATAAGTTTAAGCAAACGCTATCAGCTATACAATGAGAATCAGCTTAATTTTTCAAGGAACTCCTCGACAGAATAGGAGTGACCCATGAGGAAACTCTTCAGTTTCAATTTGAAGGCGCGTGGATTTCTGCTAAGATTTTTGAATTCGAGTGGCAGCTTATTGAAAATGGATGCAGCAGTATACTGCACACCTTTTTGCACAAGAGTTAAGGAAGTCCGATCCAAATGGAGGTTTGATTTCTGCCGAGTATTAACCGAGTGCAAGCTGCTTATTGTTGGAAATAAACTAATATTGGTAACAAGAAACGACAATAAGGAATATACATATTGAGAGGCCAATGTCAAAATACCCAGACTCATGAACAGAGGTCGACAAGAGGTTCGTGAACACACACCACTTATTGCCCGAACCGCCCGTTTCTGAGCCAAAAATATCCTTCTAGAATGGGAAGAGTTACCCCAAAACATAATACCATACGACATAAGTGAATGAAAATAAGCAAAGTAGACTAATTTACGTGTCGAAGTATCACTAACTTTCGATACCGTTCGAATAGCGAAAATGGCAGTATTAAGTCTTTGAACAAGATCCTGAACGTGGGCTTTCCACGACAGCTTACTATCTATCTGAACACCTAGGAATTTGAACTGTTCAGTTTCACTAATCATATGCCTGTTCTGTGAGATTAAAACGTCAGGTTTTGTTGAATTGTATGTTAGAAACTGTAAAAACTGAGTCTGTGATTTAACGTTAGTTTATTTTCTACAAGCCATGAACTGAGGTCATGTACTGCACTACTTGAAACCGAGTCAACGTTGCACACAACATCCTTTACTACCAAGCTAGTGTCATCAGCAAACAGAAATATTTTAGAGTTGCCCATAATACTAGAGGGCATATCATTTATATAAATAAGGAACAGGAGCTGCCCCTACACTCATCCCTGGGGCACCCCCCACTTGACAGTACCCCACTCAGATCCCACATCACAGCCGTTATCAACATTGTGAATAATGACCTTTTGCTGCCTGTTGCTAAAGTAAGAGGTGAAGCAATTGTGAGTTACTCCCCTTATTCCGTAATGGTCCAACTTCTGGAGCAATACTGTGAGATCAACACAGTCAAATGCCTTTGTTAAATCAAAAAATACGCCAAGCGTTTGAAACGTCTTGTTTAGCCCATCCAGTACCTCACAGAGAAAAGAGAATATAGCATTTTCAGTTGTCAAACGACTTCTAAAGCCGAACTGTACATTTGATAGCAAATCGTGTGGTATAAAATGATCAATTAAACTTACATACACAGCCTTTTCGATAACTTTTGCAAACACTGATGGCATAGAAATAGGTCTAAAATTATCTGCATTATCCCTTTCTCTCTTTTTATAAAGCGGCTTTACTACTGAGTACTTTAATTGCTCAGGAAACTGATCATTCCTAAAGGAAAAATTACAAATATGGCTAAATACAGGGCTAACATGTGCAGCACAGTACTTTAATATTCTACTAGACACTCCATCATAACCATGAGAGTCCTTAGTCTTCAGTGGTTTAATTATTGACTCAATCTCCCCCTTGTCTGTATCACAGAGTAGTATTTCAGACGTCAATCTCGGAAAGGCATTTGCTATGAAATTTATATGACTTCCTGTAGAAAATAAATTTTTATTTAATTTACCAGCAATGGTCAGAAAATGGTTGTTAAATACTGTACATATATCTGATTTATCAGTAACAGAAATATTATTACTGCAAACTGACTTTATATCGTCAGCCTTGTGCTGCTGACCAGACACTTCCTTCACAACTGACCATATGGCTTTAATTTTATCCTGTGAATTAGCTATTCTATTTGCATACCACACACTTTTTGCCTTGCTAATAACATTTTTAAGCACCTTACAATACTGTTTGCAATGGGATACTGTAGCTTGATTGTGACTACTTCTAACATTTTGATATAATTCGCGCTTTGTTCTACATGATATCCTTATCCCACTAGTCAGCCAACTGGGCTGTCCATTACTGCAAGTACCCCATTTACAATGTTCTAATGGAAAGCAACTCTCAAGGAGCATGAGAAATGTGTTATGGAAAGCATTGTATTTATCATCTATATTATCGGCACTATAAACATCTTGCCACTCTTGTTCCTTGACAAGTTTTGAAAAACTCTCTATTGCTGTTGGATTAACTTTCCTAAGTAGTTTGTAATTAAATACAACATTGGTTTGAGTACAAAAACCTTTTAGTGTTAAAATTTGTGCATCATGGTCTGAAAGGCCATTCTAGTAATGAAGAATGAATAAAAATATTGTCTATGACTGTGCTACTGTTCCCCTGCACCCTAGTTGGAAAAAACATAGTTTGCATCAGATCATATGAATTTAGGTGATCTACCAACATCCTTTTTCTTACACAATCATGTACAAAATTAATATTGAAGTCACCACATAGAACTACTTTCTGGTACTTCCTACAAAGTCAACCAAGAACCCTCTCTAACTTAAGCAAAAATGCTCTGAAGTCGGAGTTAGGGGACCTATAAACAACAGCAATTAGAAGTTTAGTTTCACTAAATTCAACTAATGCTGCACAACTTTCAAATATCTGTTCAGTGCAGTGTCGTGATACGTCTATGGACTCAAATGAAATACTGTTTTTTTACGTACAGAGCCACTCCCCCGCCCCACAAGGAATTCCTTGAGAAACAGACAGCTAATCTGTAGCCTGGTAAAGGAAGCCTCTGAATTATCAAATTATTTAAGTGGTGCTCTGATATACCAATAATTTCAGAGTTAACATCTATTAGCAGTTCACTAACTTTATCTCTAATAGCTCTTATATTTTGATGAAATTCCTTCTGTACTTGGAAACATTACATCCTCTGGAGGTGAGCCCTTAGTTAGAGGCGCTTCCTTTAAGCAGGTATACCTATCAGCTGACTTCAGTCTAAATAAGGTGCAGCTCTAATACCAACTACTACAGGAATTTTTCCATGAGTGATACTGTGGGGTGTTGGGTGGAATTAATTGTTTCATAAATGTGGAATGTAATGTAGAAAAGATGCATTTCCCAGCCGATTAGCAATATATGTGGGGCAGTGGGTGGAATAATTGTTATTATAAATGTTCCTATTATTTATTTAATGCTGTTGTTTGCCGTTCTCAACACTGGCTCTCTAACTACAATATTGGCAACCAGAAAGTGATTAACAAAATGTGAAGCCTGTAATTAGAATTCCTAGTGCCAACTTCATCTGAGAAATACACTTATAGCTACAGCTTATAGCTCTGAGGAATTAGGAGATTGTCTGGGATTCATAATCAAAAACGATTCTGTCTAAAATGTTCACTATATTCTGAAAGTCACAGACCAAAAAAAGAATCCACACAATCCAACTACCAGAGCAGTTCACAGTCTAATGCGCTGATGCAACTATAACTGTTCAAATTAAAGGTTTAAGTGAATGCTCGCATAATTTGATGATAATGTTCATCAAACGCCACGCTAAATTATGGTAGAATGTCTGTCCCACAGCGGCACGTGAAAATACGACATACGCAAACTGAAGATAGATCATTAAAGTCCCCCAGAATGAACACTTCACTCGAAAACGATTTCATGGTTACGCGTATCCTGAGTAACTTATTACGGCATCCGAGGCTGTTTATAGCAATGATACCGATGCGACGTGACTCCTGGCACTGATGGTGCGCTAATCAGTGTCTGGAGACTGGGTCCTTTGTTCCTCACGCAGCGTTCTTATATATACAGCCGCGGTGCGGACGGCTAGGGGAACGCCTGATCAAATCGGCTCTCCCGACTAGCCGCTGGGCTAGTAATGCACCACTTTAAGTTATCGAATAAATCATTGCATCCTTTGCTGATGGCCAATGAAGCTCTCAATTTAAATGTGCAAATAGCACACAGGTAAGTAATCATAATAAAAGTCTGACGTGGCTAAGTGAAATATTTTAGGCGAGAGAATTAATTTAATTACACTACACGCAGTAGACGAGCTCTGAACTTGCCCTTTGGAAATACGCTAACACTATAGTTTTATAGTTATTCAGTTGAAACTTCTCACATCTTTATGATTATAGCGGATCTCCCTTCTACTTAAATTTAAACATCCTAGCCTTATTTATTCGTCAACTTAATCTATCTTGCTTCCTTAATTTTTAAGACAAAAACCAGAAAATCATGAATTTTAACTAAAATTTTAATTTGTGAGATCCAGAATACTGTTTCTACTAAATTATTATGAAAAAGGAATCTAAATATAAATTTTTAAGTTTCCAGCTCTTTTCTGTTGCGCCAATGACTTTTTCAGAGAAACATCCAAATTTCGATAATGGTTAAAGTTATTGAACTGATATTCAACACATATTGATTTAGTATTACTCCTGACATGCTAGAAACATTTCAGGTTATTTAGTTGATTTATAAAGTATTGCGCAACATTTATGACGTCAGAGCTAGTTACAGCGGACTGGCTGGCACACAATGGAAAGACTGATGTGAATTTTATACGGCGTGAGTAGGCTGCTTCCCTACAATACCACTACCACCACCACCACCCACTACACTGTCACCTATAAGCTTAGCCAGCCTCCCCTTCCCATACCTATTGAGGTGCAGGCCATGCCTAGTGAAACCCCATCTACTGATAGACCCAACTGGCACCACTGAGATGTGATCCCTGTCCTCCGTCATCAGTGCCCTCCCCAGCCCCACATCAACGCGCCTAACAGCCGCACTAAGGTGAGGCCGATCATGGCGCTGAAACAGTTGCACGAAATGCACATTAGTGCCACCAGTTTGAGTAGCTATCTTAACCAGTCACCACTGACATCATATTCCCTATCCCTATTGAGACTGTTCCCTGCTCCACCCACTATCACTACCTGATCCTCTTTCGTAAAATTCTTACATAACTCCCCTACGCTTTCAGTCACCTGAGCCAACCCTGCACTAGGCTTCACAATGCTGGTGACCTGGTACTCACTCCCAAGCACTTCCTGCAACTGTTGGCCCACACCTCTACCGTGGGAACTACCTAGCAGCAGAACCTTCATTCTGCTAGACTTTGCAACTAACCTAGGCCTCCTAATTGCTGAGGACTGCAGCAAGTTACCTACATCTACGGGTACACGAGGCTCCTCTCCACTCAACTCTGACAGTTGGTCGTATCTATTGCATGTATGCAAAGTAAAACTATCTGAATACCTCCTCTTCCTAGCTACCTTCTTGCCAACTGCCAGTTCCCACTCCCCACCACCCTTCACCTCCTCAACCTATCTAGTTCCTCCTTTGCGCATTGTAACTGCACCTGAAGGGCACAAATCTTACGCTCCTGCTCCTCTATTAACTTGTTTCTACTACAGATTCTACATTCCAAGGAGAGGATCTCCCTAAAATGACCACTGGCTTCCCCACTGCATTCCCCCAACGAAAATACTTTGAACAAATCCCACACCGTAATCCTCTACTCACAAACCTACGACAGAGCCCACACTTTTCACTCATGATAAAATTTTACAGTTACTGAAAAAAACCTATACGTCTACGTTACCAAAGTTCAGTTACACCATTTAAGAACTAACAATAATGATCTCGAAATTCTCTGCCTACTAAGAAAGCAGCTACTTGTATTAATACTACTACAACACAGCCGATATCAATACCAGCAAAACTTCACAAAATTATTAGTTAAAACCAAAAAATGTCACGTAGATTCCCGCATCGACCCATCCCATTAACGTGGAATGCTTAAAGTTCTTACATCTCCAAAGAATCATAAGCCTTAGTATGTGACATAAATTTCAGATTGTTACGTCTACTTGTTCCTGACAAACAGCGTTCCTAACAGACGGACAGACAGACTGTATGATGTATTTACAAATTATCGATTTTTCCATTTTTCCCCTTATTTGTACGGTGAAACCTTGCTTATTACCAAATCTCATGATCCTAGGTCAGCAGATCGCTTTGACCGAGCGGTTCTAGGCGCTTCAGTCCTGAACCACGCTGCTGCTACGGTCGGAGGTTCGAATCCTGCCTCGGGCATGGATGTGTGTGATGCCCTTAGTTAGGTTTAAATAGTTCTAAGACTAGGGGACTGATGAAGTCAGACGTTAAGTCCCATAGTGCTCAGAGCCATTGAACCATTTTTTTGATCCTAGGTCAACAAGACACACTATAAGTTTTGATAAGGGAATTTGCGACTGTTAAAATGTGTGACGTAAATGGCCGTATCTTTTGACTGCATTGACTTCTAAGCTTCAGTGTTTTACACTGCAAAGCGACTGCAGACCTTATCATGTAGAAAAAGGGTTCTTAAGAGCCAGGCAGAGAAAGAGACGGAGGACAAATTGATCCTATGAGGGTTCTGTTTTTACCGATTGAAGTACGAAACAAAAATCATCAACGAACCTAAAAATGGTCAATAATCAATAACAAAAATATTCTTACTGATATAAAATTACCAAAAACACGTTAGCGAGCACGTTCCGTGTGCGACTGATTTCAGACAGCCCTAACAGGGTATATCGACCGTTTACAAAGAAGGTCACCACAAGTGGTCACAAGCTTGTGCAACCCATTGGAGAACATCGAGAAGACGCTTAAATCAAAAATTGAAAAGTAAAAACGTTCGCACACAGACACACACACACACACACACACACACACACACACACATACGTAAGTCGTCGCTATCACATCACACACACCATTTCCTTTGTCTCCAACTTGTTTACTCGGTTTTCGACCTCTACAGCAGAGTTGTGAAATGGAATTCAGTGTAAAATTTGTCGAAAGAAGAGTAAATGTAGATACGTGTATCATCTTTCTTTCGTCTTCAGGCTTGTGACTTGTCTTATGCGGTCCGCCACGACCTTCGTCCTTTGCCACAAACTTCACCTCAGAGTAGTTCTCCGTTCTAAACGTCCTCAACTGTTTGTTGTATGCAGGGTGCTAAAAAACAGTACCACGTATTCCTACAGCAGATAGTATCGCTCAAAATTAGAAGAAAGGATCTTATAATTATGCGTCTTTCGAGATTATGGGCCATTCTTTGCTCTCATTCCCATCTGTCTGTTCGGTTGAAACAGTCCTCCAAGAGGTTACCGTGTATCCTGACATTTCCTTCAGCCGTTCTTCGGAATGGATCAAGCACTCTTTCAGATTCATCTCTTTTAATTAGCACACGCACATGGGACCCACGCTTCTGTAACGTCTGCACATTGCCGACGCGTTGACCATACACCAGTTTCTTTAAATGTCACCATAGACAGGAATCCAATGGATTCAGTTCCGGTGAACAGGGAAACCAATGTATCGGACCTCTACTATCAACCCACCGTCCATGAAACGTTGCGATGTTATATCGCACGATCTGCAGAAGATGAGGTGGTGACTCCTCGTGCATAAACTACCAATGGCTGTGTGCAGGCTAAAGTTCCCCGATAGCAGTGGTAGTTCATTGTGCAGAAATCAATGATAGCACTTGTTAAACTGTTTCGTAAAGTATGTGGCCCCATGTGTCTATCACCGACAATTCCTGCCCAATCACTGATAATGAAGCCACCCTCATGCCTCACTCTCATTACTGCTCGACGATTTGCGCCTGCTCACATGTGCGCATTATTGTAAATCAATGCGCCAGCTTTTGTAAAACATGCCTCATCTTTAAATAAAATGCAGGAACTGATCTGCTGGTCTTCAACGGTCTGTTGTAGCAGCAGATGATGTAGCAGATCGTTGCGCTGCCATGACTGGTACAGGGTGTTTCAAAAACGACCGGTATATTTGAAACGGCAATAAAAACTAAACGAGCAGTGATAGAAATACACCGTTCGTTGCAATATGCTTGGGACAACAGTACATTTTCAGGCAGACAAACTTTCGAAATTACAGTAGTTACAATTTTCAACAACAGATGGCGCTGCGGTCTGGAAAACTCTATAGTACGATATTTTCCACATATCCACCACGCGTAGCAATAATATGGCGTAGTCTCTGAATGAAATTACCCGAAACCTTTGACAACGTGTCTGGCGGAATGGCTTCACATGCAGATGAGATGTACTGCTTCAGCTGTTCAATTGTTTCTGGATTCTGGCGGTACACCTGGTCTTTCAAGTGCCCCCACAGAAAGAAGTCACAGGGGTTCATGTCTGGCGAATAGGGAGGCCAATCCACGCCGCCTCCTGTATGTTTCGGATAGCCCAAACCAATCACACGATCATCGAAATATTCATTCAGGAAATTAAAGACGTCGGCCGTGCGATGTGGCCGGGCACCATCTTGCATAAACCACGAGGTGTTCGCAGTGTCGTCTAAGACAGTTTGTACCGCCACAAATTCACGAAGAATGTCCAGATAGCGTGATGCAGTAATCGTTTCGGATCTGAACAATGGCCCAATGATTCCTTTGGAAGAAATGGCGGCCCAGACCAGTACTTTTTGAGGATGCAGGGACGATGGGACTGCAACATGGGGCTTTTCGGTTCCCCATATGCGCTAGTTCTGTTTATTGACGAAGCCGTCCAGGTAAAAATAAGCTTCGTCAGTAAACCAAATGCTGCCCACATGCATATCGCCGTCATCAATCCTGTGCACTATATCGTTAGCGAATGTCTGTCGTGCAGCAATGGTAGCGGCGCTGAGGGGTTGCCGCATTTGAATTTTGTATGGATAGAGGTGTAAACTCTGGCGCATGAGACGATACGTGGACGTTGGCGTCATTTGGACCGCAGCTGCAACACGGCGAACGGAAACCCGAGGCCACTGTTGGATCACCTGCTGCACTAGCTGCGCGTTGCCCTCTGTGGTTGCCGTACGCAGTCGCCCTACCTTTCCAGCACGTTCATCCGTCACGTTCCCAGTCCGTTGAAATTTTTCAAACAGATCCTTTATTGTATCGCTTTTCGGTCCTTTGGTTACATTAAACCTCCGTTGAAAACTTCGTCGTGTTGCAACAACACTGTGTTCTAGGCGGTGGAATTCCAACACCAGAAAAATCCTCTGTTCTAAGGAATAAACCATGTTGTCTACAGCACACTTGCACATTGGGAACAGCACACGCTTACAGCAGAAAGACGAAGTACAGAATGGCGCACGCACAGACTGCGTTGTCTTCTATATCTTTCACATCACTTGCAGCGCCATCTGTTGTTGAAAATTGTAACTACTGTAATTTCGAAAGTTTGTCCGCCTGAAAATGTACTGTTGTCTCAAGCATATTGCAACAAACGGTGTATTTCTATCGCTGCTCGTTTAGTTTTTATTGCCGTTTCAAATATACCGGTCATTTTTGAAACACCCTGTACAAAGCGGAGCGATTAGCGTTCTGTGAATTACAACCACTCAGACGTGCGCGACGAACTGTAATTGTAGGACGATCTACACTACGGTGCCGACACCGTTTGGTGCATCATTGCTTGACTCTGCCTTCGCGAACGCGAATTGTGTCTTCTGAGTCGACTAGTTCCCATTTCTGGTGCTTTGGTTGATCGATGTGGTCCCACCAGTATTTCTTGGGCCTCAGGCATTCGGCGTAGAAATAAATGACGAGCACGTCGTCTGCGTGTGATTAAGTGATGGATGCAATTTTCGGAAGTTCTTGTTCTTTGTAAGTGAGACTTGGGTTGACGCCCATAGTGTGTGTAGCTCTCGCTAATGGCCGTTATTTGGCCTGGGTGTTAAAAGCGGCTCATCATCCGTTGTAATCTCCGAGTAATTTTTAAGACAGTTGTAAACGGGGTCACATTTTCTCTAGTCCCAGTTCCATTATTATTGGAAAAAGCATAGAGATCGTTTCTTTAAAATCTGTTCGTTTGTCTTATTTTGAACTCTCAAGGGCTCAAATAATGTATTATATTTTACGATTAAAGCACTCGTTCTTTAATCTTCTTAGAATTATATCTGTGTTTCATTCTGAATGATCAGGTGTTCAATTTTTAAAACAAAAATATTTGTACGTACAATTGAATATTTGCTTCCGTGGGCTAAATGGGGACAGTTATTCTTGTTCTGAAGGGAAGCACCCGCATGCGGTCTGTAATTTGTATCTGTTACACAGTTATAATGTGTACCCTGTGTATGTTTTACAGTCTGAGCAGAACCAAGCAACACTTTGATGTGTGGTCTGAGCTCAAGTTAGTGCATTAAATTTCAGCTCCCTTTCAAATATTCTGTGAATCTGTTTGTCAAAGCGTTTGTGTTTTGCTTTTTTCGCGATTTAAACACTTTAACATATTTCGTACTTTAATAATTTTTGTTCTCTTAGTGGATTCAAAAGAGTTTGGAATCTAAACGATTTTTTTTCAAATTTTAACGGTGGTTACTCTAACACCTGTATTAAAAGCTGCTTGTAATTGTCCTTCGAAACTATCGATGTTCCACCATAACCGAGTCCATCAACATGAGGTAGCAAATATGAGATAGCCAATGAGGTGGAAACGTGGGTTCTACTATGCTAAGGCTGCTTGGTAGCTACAACAGGAAAACACAGTTAATTACCAGGAGTACAAAATAAGAAAGTATTTATTACTTAACTTCGTTGTAGTCCATGATCTGTTAGTTGACAATTACAGAAGACGCGACTGGACTAAGCGTCTGTAGAATGGCATAATTTACAAGTCACAAATCTTGCAGTGACGAATTAATCTCTCGTAATCTTAAATGTCGAATCCGGTGAATATGAAGACTAACTTGGCTGTCGACATGACAGAACGTAAAATTGTTTACAACTACTCACTTAGTACTGTTGACTTTATTGTAGTACACTCACGGTACTTTACAACTAGGCTACAAAGACTTGATGGCAGCAACGGCTGAGAGGCAGACGATGACTAACATCGGTGCTGGCTGACCACTGGGCGCGGCTACGAACTGTAGACTGCCACAACTGTACCACACGCCTGCTACACATGAAGTGGCCCAGCGGCGCCTCGCAACGAGCAGAAGTACTGCGACTGGCTGTGTACTCTTTGGCTAACACAGCCGTTCTTCTATTCCGTTTATCGAGAGAATCGCATTCGGCGGATCGATCTCGCAGGCAGCGGTGTGGTCGTATGACTGACGACTTCACAATAAGCGTATGCCACTGGTTTTGGCGCTTTGGCGGATTGTCTTTTGAGATTTATACCAGTGTTGAATGGGTCGCTACAATAACTGGCCACTTGCTTTCCATGAAGAATTTTCACTTTGATTTTCTGACAATGGGCTGTGGCCTAAACGCGTCATAAGCAAGAATTTTTGAACAGCAAGTGGCTAGTTATTCTAGTGGAGTAAGTCTCCTCAAGTTTACTTCATAGTCGCAGGTCTCCTGCATGACTTCTGTCGCATTTTCAGTCGATTGACGTTTAGATATCTGTGTTCTTAAATGTTACTGGTGTTAAAGTATCATTTAAAAGAAAATGGTTCTTTAAATCATTGTCTGGAGCGCCTCTGGAGCAAATTCTTCAGTGTCTGATAGATTTCAGAAACCACGTTTGTTAAAAACTGAAAACAAAAAGTAATAAAGGTATGGAACGATTGAGTCGTGTTCACAACTCCTTGTAACCTCCACATTACTAGTCGGTTAAAGCCATAATATGACATTTATATACGTATCTCCAATTTATTTGATTTTGGAGAAGGTGATCGTCACCTTAGAAATTTTTTGACCAGTTAGTGGAGAGAAGTGCACAAGAAATTATTCTAATGAACAACTTATTCTACTCCGGTACTTCCTACTTATATGGATTTTGCTTAGTAAGGAAAACAGTGTCATCACTCACATAAAATATGAAACGAGAAAGGGTACCACATGACGCAGAGAGACCACAAGAAATCTAATTGGAATAATACAGAAATTAATCAATAAGGTCGCCAACCCAACTGGACACTGCCTGTGTGTAATCGTTTGGCAGTACGTGTGGCAACAGAAGGCTGACACAGGTTTACGACGACACGACACGTTACGAAATAATAATGAATAAAGAAAGAAATTGTCTTATATCGTTAACACTCAGATGTGTTAATTTCGAAAAGGGTATTTAAACTCATTGAAAAGTAAATGACTGAGTGGAGACAGCTCTTATGCTACGACATTGATTTAAGGAACCTGAGTGTAGCGTTTACTTACGTGCGCTAGATTGTTCGATATTGGAAACTATGTACTTTGAATGGATTGCAATTACTCTGATAAGTTACTGGATCAAACACGCAAATGTTGGCTTTCAATCGATTGATAACGCCAAAATATGAACCTAGCCAGTACATACCTACATCTACATTTACATGGATATTCTGCAAATCACATTTAAGTGCCTGGCATAAAGTTCAACGAACCACCTTCACAATAATTCTCTATTATTCCAATCTCATACAGCGCGCGGAAAAAACGGACGTCTATATCTTGCCGTGAAAGCTCTGATTTCCGTTACTTTTTAAGACGATCGTTTCTCCCTATGTAGGTCGGCGTCAACACAATATTTTCGCATTCGGAGGAGAAAACTGGTGATTGAAATTTCGTGAGAAGATTCCGCCGCAACGAAAAACGTCTTCGCTCAGATTGTCTCCTAAATTGCTTATATGCATAAGAAACAGCAAAGGGCCTTCAATGAACCACCTTCAAGCTGTCTCTCTACCGGTCCATTGTCGAAAGCGCGCGGGAAAAACGAGCACTTAAGTTTTTCTGTGCTAGCCCTGATATCTTCTCCCTATGTTGGTGGGTGCCAACAGAAGGTTTTCGCAATAGGAGGAGAAAACTGGAGATTGAAATTTCATGAAAAGATCCCGTCTAACTAAAAACGCCTTTGTTTCATTGATTGCCACTCCACGTATCATGTCTGTGGCACTATCTGCCCTACTTCGCGATAGTACACAACGAGCCGCCCTTCTTTGTTCTTTTTTTATATCATCCGTCAGTCCCACATGATGCGGATCCCACACCGCACAGCAATACTCCAGAACAGGACGGGCAAGCGTGGTGTAAGCAGTTTCTTTAGTAGACCTGTTGCACCTCCTAAGTGTTCTGCCAATGAATCGCAGTCTTTGATGTAGTCCACCCACAACATTATCTATGTGATCGTTTGAATTTAGGCATTTTGTAGTTGTAATCCCTAAGTATTTAGTTGAATTTACAGTCTTCAGTTTGTGTGACGTATCGCGTAATCGTAATTTAGCGGATTTCTTTTAGTACTCATGTGAATAACTTCACGCTTTTCTTTATTCAGAGTCAATTGCCACTTTTCGCACCATAGAGATATCTTATCTAAATCATTCTGCAATTCGTTTTGGTAATCTGATGACTTTACAAAACAGCAAATGACAGCATCATCTGCAAACAACCTAAGACGGCTACTCAGATTGTCTACTACATCGTTAATATAGACCAGGAACAACAGAGGGCCTGTAACACTTCCTCGGAGAACGCTGGGCATTACTCCTGTTTTACTCGATGACTTTCCGTCTATTACTACGAACTGTGACCTTCTTGACAGGAAATCACGAATCCAGTCATATAATTAAGACGATATTCCATAAACACACAATTTAACTACAAGCAGCTTGTGTGGTGCAATGTCAAAAACCCTCTGGAAACCTCGAAATACGGAATCAATTTGAAATCCCTTGTCAGTAGCACTCAACACTTCATGTGAATAAAGGGCTAGTTGTGTTTCACTAGAGCGATGTTTTCTAAATCCGTGTTGAATGTGTGTCAATAGATCGTTGTCTTCGAGGTAATTCATAACGTTCGAAAACAATATATGTTCCAAAATCCTGCTTGCATATCGACGTTAATGATATGGCCCTGTAATTTAGTGGATTACTCCTACTACCTTTCTTGAATATTGGTGTGACCTGTGCAGCTTCCCAGTATTTGGGTACGGATCTTTCGTCGAGCGAACGGCTGTATGCGATTGTTAAGTATGGAGCTGTAGTACCAACATACTCTGGATGTAACGTAACTGGTGTACGGTCTGGACCGGAAGACTTGGTTTAGTTAAGTGATTTAAGTTCCTTCGCTACTCCTAGGATATCTACTTCTACGTTACTCATGTTGGCAGCTGTTCTTTATTCGAATTCCGGAATATTTACTTCACCTTCTTTGGTGAAGGAATTTCGGAAGGCTGTGTTTAGTAACTCTGCTTCGACAGCACTGTCATCTATAGTATTTCCGTTGCTACCGCGCAGAGAATGCATTGATCGCGTCCTGCTGCTAGCGTACTTCGCATACGACCAGAATGTCTTTGGGTTTTATACCAGGTTTCGAGAGAAAGTTTCGTTGTGGAAACTGTTATGAGCATCTCGCATTGATGTCCGCGCTAAATTTCGGGCCTATGTAAAGGATCGCCAATCTTGGAGATCATGTTTTTTTTTTTTGTTTGTTTCCGCAACAGTGTTCTGACCTGTTCTTTGTACCAAGGAGGATCAGCTGCGTCGTTTGTTGATTTATTTGGGATACGTCTCTCAATTGCTGCCGATACTATTTCTTTGATTTGGAGCCACATCTGGCCTACACTTACATTGTTAATTTGGAAAGAATGGAGATTGTCTCCCAGGAAGGTGTCAAGTGAATATTTATGTCTCCCAGGAAGGTGTCAAGTGAATATTTATTTGCTTTTTTGAATAGGTATAGTTTTCTTTTATTTTTGGAGGATTTGCGGGTCACAGTACTCGATATCGCTGTGACAACCCTGTGTTTACTGATCTCTGTATCCGTTTTGATGCTTGTTATTAGCTCAGGATTATTTGTTGCTAAGAGGTCAAGAGTGTTTCCGCAACCGTTTACTATTCGAGTGCACTGATGAACTAAATACTTGAAATAATTTTCAGAGAATGGATAGCGTTATTGCGATAGGCTCAAATATGAAATACGTTAACTTAATTTATTCTGTTCTTTGGGTTGAAATTGTAAAAATTACTTTAATTTTAAGTTACTTTGTCTTCACTCAGTTAGCGTGGATGACATTGCCTCTTTAAATTATTGAGTCACACTGTTCAGTTTTTGAGGCTTCATTATCAACTTCTTTCAGTTATCTTTTCAATAATTAAACAAAACTGGCAATGGAAATCTTTTGTTACTTTTCTTTTAGCTATTTAAACAATGACACTTGGTTATTCAATAACTAGAAAGGAATGAGATTATAAGTAGGTGACAGTGAGTGAGGATAATGGCAAGATTAAGTACCCAGTTTCTAGGTGCAACACTTGTTATTGATAAAATTTACTGAGAATATCACTGGGTAATGCCTCACAAAGTTTCCAAAGTGAACAAAAATAAAACAACCCTTAAGCTCGCTGCAGATGATAAGCAGTGTCTTCATTGTCGTCAGCAGTGCCCTTATTGCTGTATGTAATATTGCGGCTACACCTTGATTCGCAGTGACCATTTATGGGACAGTGACAATTTATGTTACTGGAGCCTTATATCCGCCCACGCTCGGCATGCTCTTGGTGCCCGGCTCGTAACAGTTAGGCCCGACAGCGCACGACACTTGCTTGTGTTCACTCTTAAGTGAGACAACCAAGTAAGTCTTCTATTTGCTCAGATCTGACGTCATACTCGCGTCCAGAAACAGTAGTCCTACACAAGACTTTACTCTCTGTCGACTATATCGCTTTTCCTTACTTTCTGTAAAGGCATTCATTAAGATCTATGGCTAATACCAGGAGACATCTCTTAACCAGAAATGCCCTATTTGCCTTTGCTTCATTGCTTCTCATTTCGAACTTGCTTCATACGTCACGTTTTCCTTCCAAGGCAGCAGAATTATATCACTCCGCCTACTTCGTGGTTTCCAATTCTGATATTCATTCTATCGTTAATCTAACTTCTGTTACTCCTCATTACTTTCGTTTTTCATTTCATTTCTCTTGAAACGTCCCCTTAGAAAAATTTATGAATGACTGTGCTGATAAACCTCTTACATTATTTCCTTTTCAAGCAGCAGAGCAAAACCAAACGTAGTCAGACATTACTCTCTTTACTTATTCTGATCAACACTAAACTGACACACAATATTTTTAGCGCAACGCAATCTGACTTTTAATAATCCCTACAACAGAATGGCCCTGACTAACAATAACCTATACCTTTCATGAATCACTTACCTCACAAAAATCTTCGTTACTCTAACTACTGCAATACAGGGAGCGCCAATACTGCCAGCTAAATAAAAGTTTCTAACTACTGAAGTCACTAACTACTGATAGGCATAGTTAGCAAATGAAAGATTTTGACAAAGAACAAACAATGTATTTACCTTAATAGTGTTCAAAAGTCATTATATATATATATATATATATATCAGTTCGTGACATCCAGTCTTACAAATTTACTGTCTCTGATGGACACACGTCCAGATCATCCGCTCTCAGAACTCCGCCATCTCTCTCCCCACATCCTCCACTGCTGGCGACTCACCTCCAACTGCGCAACGCTACGCGCTGTTCACATCCAACTGCCCAACACTACAATATTACAACAATGCTAACCAGCCACAGACTGCACACAGCACAGCCAGTGATTTTCATACAGAGCGCTACGTGGCGTTACCAATTAAAAAAACCTAAACAGCCTACTTACACTCTCAGTTCTTATTCTGTGTTTATTCGACGACTAATTCAGTTCAAAACGTCCTCCATTTCTGCTCATATTTACTGAGAATGGGAATGTCATTAGTGAATCTTACCAAATACATCCTTTCACTCTGAATTTTAATACCAATCCTTAATCGTTATTTTATTTTGACATTGCTTCTTCAATGTACAAGTTGGACAATAAAGGCGGAACACTGCCCTTCATCCTTTTTCACCGGCACAGTTCCTCAGCTTTGCACCCTTGTTAATCCTTCTTAGTTGTTGTTCATATTGGATGTTGCCTGATTTTTACTGTGCCGTACCATATACGAGGGTGCAAAAAATATTTTTCTCAGTTAAAGGCCCCCGTTGACATGCCGAGCATACTTTCTACTAACAACTAATCCGACACGATCGGTGAGCGCACAGGTACAGGCGGTAGCCCAAAGGGAGCAGAGTAAAGCAAGAGAGAAAGAGCAAGGCCCTCCACTAAAGCAAAAAATAACAGAAATAATAACGCTCCAGAACGGAAGTGTAGAAGACCGAGAGAGACGACATCACCCCCAATTTGATGCTTCTGTAGCTGTGGACCGCGTGACCGCCACGGTCGCAGGTTCGAATCCTGCCTCGGGCATTGATGTGTGTGCTGTCCTTAGGTTAGTTAGGTTTAAGTAGTTCTAAGTTCTAGGGGACTGATGACCTCAGCAGTTAAGTCGCATAGTGCTCAGACCCATTTGAACCATTTTTTTGTAGATGTGGTGCCCAGACCTGTGTTCTTAGCTGTAGTGCTATGTGGACTACTGTAACAGTGAGTCTGCTTTCATTTTATACTGAGTAAATTATGACATTGTCAGATATGTGAGTTTATTACTGTTACGTCAGGTAGTTCTTAAATCAAATGTGTGACACGAATGCATTTTAGAGAATTGCAATTTCTTGCATGTTATACTAAACGATGTACTGAGCTCTAATGTAAACAAATTATTGTATTAAAACATTTTATACATTTAATGTTATTTTTATTAAAATACTAAGAACCTGTGGTACACTGAAAGATGGAGTGACAGAAAATTACATTTCAAGGTATGAGGATAAACTAACAAACTGCGACGATCTCCCAGAACCAAAAGTCGTACCCGCGCCTGTTTTGGTCTCGACTCTCGGTACCTCGTCCACGGAATAGACATTACCTGCATCATCATTTCTCTGCTATAGGGAACCAGTTGCTCTTTACTATCCTCTCTCAGTTATTCTCCTTCCACAGATTTTGTGTTTATTTTGACGCCAGTTGGCATCAGTTGGCATCTGTACTTTTGCAACGCCTTTCATACCGCTCTTCTCCAACCATTTACGAGTTGTTTCCTGCAGTCTCCTCCTGGGAACATTATGTTCACCATATCAGCGTATATTTAAGCTTCTTCTTATGGATTAGTTGTCATGGCATCCTCATATCACTGTAATCGCGTCAGCTCTGGAATCTTCAGAAGACTGTTTATAATTCCAACTGCTGCCCAGTTACTATGTTCCTCTTTTTATCCGTTTTTGTATGTTGTGGACAAGAAGGAAGTTACTAAGTCTTCTTTGTTACTTGATCGAAATCAAATTGCCGTGCAGTTTTATGCTGTCCCTCAGTCTCTTTGATCTACAAAATCCATAGACAGCAAGTGTCGAGGAGTATCTTCGACAGCACTTTGGCAATCGAAAAAAAAAAAAAAAGAAAAACGATAGCAACAAGAGACTTCGCACAAAATATGCACAACTGAACTTCGTTTTTCAGAAATTACTTCCGTTCCGTCACGTGAGGCACACGTGTGTGTGTGTGTGTGTGTGTGTGTGTGTGTGTGAGAGAGAGAGAGAGAGAGAGAGAGAGAGAGAGAGAGAGAGATGGTTGGTTCAAATGGCTCTGAGCACTATGCGACTTAACATCTTAGGTCATTAGTCCCCTAGAACTTGGAACTGCCTAAACCTAACTAACCTAAGGACAGCACACACATCCTTGCCCGAGCAGGATTTGAACCTGCGACCGTAGCAGTCCCGCGGTTCCGGACTGTAGCGCCTAGAATCGCACGGCCACCGCGGCCGGCAGAGAGAGGGAGAGAGGGAGAGAGAGAGAGAGAGAGAGAGAGAGAGAGAAAGAGAGAGAGAGAATGTTTACGGGCTGTGTGAGGCTGCCTGTCCCATTATAGAACTTGTCGTCAGCTCGTTACTCCGTGTCGCGGTTGTGGCTGCATTCTTCCGCAAGTGCCTGGTAGCCAGCCCCAGTATAAACTTGGGAGATCGCCAGTGGTGCATCGCAAAGCCAACAGGACGAACTGAGCTGTTGTGTGTGATTAGATTTTCCCCCGATACTAAGTAAGCGACCTACGCAATCGACAGCATGTAAAATCACGTTTAGCCGGTATTAAAAGTCCATTCTTTGAGAAAGGTCCTTCCATTTTGACTTAAAAAATGAAGGCGGAATTAGTATTCATTTCCCCTAAGTTTGATGAATATTTTTTGCTTAGTAACTTTAAGACCGTTAGTTCTACGGATGCTTCTGATTTTCTTTGAAGCATGAAACAGTATTCATTTCTCACTGAGCACGGGCATTATAAACACTTCCTTTCACACTTACACTGTCTGAACCACAGATCGTCACACTGTGTTTACATTTGACCCTCCAAGTGTAACATCTTTTTCAAAGATGGGCATCACTATTATATCATCTTTGATGACTGTAACGATAGTGGTCTCTGAAGCCGTAAGTCGGTTACGTAATTAGAATAATATTGCGCAATATCTGCAATTAACTACTTTTCATTCGTAACACCTAAGCTGTCTAATTAAGGTTGGGTCAACAAAAAATTCTACATAAGATTTGCCGCTCAATACCCCAAGGGCAGAGCGACCAAACTTTAAGTCCTGCTGGTGGATAGCATTCTTGAAAGGGCAGTAAGGAGTGCTAATTTCTCATGGGTGGATGAAAGACTGTTGTTTGGTTATCAGTCTTGTAATTGTTCTAATGTTGTCCTCTACCTTCTTCTATCTGGTATTAATGAGCATCGTGTATTTCTTGCGGAGGAGTGTATTCGTAGTGGAGTTCCTGTGAGTAATACTCAGAGAGCATTTCGCATTCGGTTCGAGCGTGGCAGACATGATTTTGTTTCTGATACAGATACTATTCGAGGTTGGATATCAAACTTTATGAAAACGGATTCTGTACTGAAAAGAAAATCCACTGGCCGATCTCGAACTGCAACATAGCCGGAAGACGTGACGCATGTGACAGCGTCCGTCCATCAATCTCCGAAGCGATCAGCAGTTAAACGGGAAGCTGCCCTGCGATTGTCTTGATAGTGTAGGAAGAATATTGAACGCAGATTTTTGCATGCACCCATACCAAATGACGGTTACCCAGGAATTAAGCGAGAGTAATTTTGAAACTCTCAGAAAAGTTATTGTGGAAATTCTTCAGAATATTCCCCCGGGTGCAGTTTTTATTTCGCATGATGAGACTTACATGTCACGTACTGTAAGTAAATAAAATTTTCGCTACTGAGCATCAGGAAACCCTCAGAAACTTCGCCAATGACCACTTCACAGCCAACATGCGACAGTTTGATACGCCGCTTTTGAATTTGGCGTTGGGGTCCCCATGTTTACGAAGAAGACGGCGAAACGGTAATGGGTTATTCAGATCGCTGCTGTCATAGTCGAGGGGCCTTTCTTCGACCATAATTAAACGAGTTTGTTGGGGACCATGAAGAGGGAAAGTCTGGTTCTAACAAGACGGAGCCACAGCTCATAGTTCTCGGCATTCCCAAGAAATTTTGAGAAAATTGTTTCCTAGGCTTCTTCTTTCTTCACGAGAAAAGATAGCATGGCCCCCAAAGTCACCCAATTTATCACCATGTAGTTGTTTTCTTTGGAGACATTTAAAGGCTCAGGTGCATATACAGGGTGAGTCACCTAACGTTACCGCTGGATATATTTCGTAAACCACATCAAATACTGACGAACCGATTACATAGACCGAACGTGAGGAGAGGGGCTAGTGTAATTGTTTAATACAAACCATACAAAAATGCACGGAAGTATGTTTTTTAACACAAACCTACGTTTTTTTTAAATGGAGCCCCGTTAGTTTTGTTAGCACATCTGAACATATAAACAAATACGTAATCAGTGCCGTCTGTTGCATTGTAAAATGTTAGTTACATCCGGAGATATTGTAACCTAAAGTTGACGCTTGAAACCTCCGACGTTCAGTTGCGTGTTGTAACAAACACGGACCACGGTCGGCGAGCAGCATCTGCAGGGACATGTTTACGATGACGACCGTGTTTACGAGAGTGGCTGTAGTGCACTGTTGTGGTTTGGTCTAGCTGTCGCAGTGTCCGCATGTAGCGCTTGCTGCTATTGTTATTCTGCATTCGTCTCCGCACGCAGACTAACTGTAGTACATCGTGTTACCAGACGTCTGTGATAGTGTAGCGTTGTAGGAACTGTGACCATGGTGTATTCGAACTCTGAAAAGGCGGAAATGATACTCATCTATGGCGAGTGTCGACGAAATGCAGCTGAAGCCTGCAGGGTGTATGCAGAATGGTACCCAGACAGAGAGCATCCAACGTGCCGTACATTGCAAAGCATCTACCGCCATCTGTATGCAACAGGTATGGTCGTAGCACGCAAATGGGTCCGTAACAGGCCCGTCACAGGAGAAGCGATTGCAGTTGGTGTGTTAGCTCCTGTTGCCACGAACCCACACATGAGTACACGGGACATTGCGAGAGCCGGTGGACTGAGTCAAAGTAGTGTCATGCGCATACTGCATCGTCACCGCTTTCACTCGTTTCATGTGTCGCTACATCAGCAATTACATGGTGATGACTTTAATCATCGAGTTAAAATCTGTCAATCGGCATTAACAGAGAATGCGTTGCAGTTCTACCTATTTACCGATGATGCGGGTTTCACAAACCACGGGGCAGTGAATCTACGGTACATGCATTACTGGTCCGCGGACAATCCTCGCTGGCTCAGACAGGTAGAGGGACAGCGACCGTGGACTGTAAATGTATGGTGCGGAATCATTGGCGACCTCCTCATTGGTCCTCACTTCATTGCAGGGGCCCAAACAGCTGCAACATACATCGCGTTTCTACACAATGATCTGCCAACGTTGCTCGAAAATGTCCCACTGGAAACGTGTCGACGTATCTCGTATCAGCATGATGGTGCACCTGCACATTCCGCAATTAACACTAGGCTGACCCTTGACAGGATGTTCGACGAGCGTTTCATAGGACGTGGAGGACGCATAAATTGGCCAGCCCGTTCTCCTGATCTTACACCTCTGGACTTCTTTCTGTGGGGCACGTTAAAGGAGAATGTGTACCGTGAAATGCCTACAACCCCAGAGGATATGAAACAACCTATTGTGGCAGCCTGCGGCGACATTACACCAGATGTACTGCGGCGTGTGCGACATTCATTACGCCAGAGATTGCAATTGTGTGCAGCAAATGATGGCCACCACATTGAACATCTATTGGCCTGACATGTGGGGACACACTCTATTCCACTCCGTAATTGAATACGGAAACCACGTGTGTACGTGTACTTCACCCCTCATGGTAACGTACATGTGCGTCAGTGAGAAAGACCAATAAAAAGGTGTTAGCATGTGGACGTAATGTGCTGTTCCAGTCTCTTCTGTATCTAAGGTCCATCACCGTTCCCTTTGGATCCCTACGTAATTCGGTGCTCTCCGATACACACGATCGAACAGCGGAGGAGTGGTACTCAAGCGTCAACTTTAGGTTACAATATCTCCGGGTGTAATTAACATTTTACAATGCAACAAACGACACTGATTACGTTATTTGTTTATATGTTCAGATGTGCTAACAAAACTAACGGGGTTCCATTTACAAAAAAAGTAGGTTTGTGTTAAAAAACATACTTCCGTGCATTTTTTTATGGTTTGTATTAACCAACTACACTAGCCCCTCTCCTCACGTTCGGTCTGTTGAATCGGTTGGTCAGCATTTGATGTGGTTTACGAAATACATCCAGCGGTAATGTTAGGTGACGCACCCTGTATAGTGGCCCCAAACCTTCGAGGACTTATGGACGCAATCAGCCAGGAAGTGGCTGCCGTTCCACCGGAAGTGGTACGAAGACCTATGCACAACTCCCAGGAAAGGCTTCGCCAGTGTGTCAGCAACGGAGGACACCATTTACCGGACGTAATTTTTAAAAACCACCTCATGTAGTATCGCATACTATTTGTTGCTCATAAATAAAAGTACTTTCTCTGTATATTTCTTTGTTTTTTTGTAACTTCTTTTTGAAACAAGGGAGGTTTTTTAGCCGGTCCCTATATTTCCCCTCAACTGCTCCTTACAGCTCCAAATTAACAACTCATGAATGCTATTTGCAGATGTTCCACTAATGTGGTGGTACTCTTTTTAGTACTTCTTCCTTTCAAACTTCATCTGTCGACTTAATTTTTAACATTTTTGGATGCGTCATATATCACCTACTTCCAGTTTCTTTCTCTCTAGACTTCCAGTGGTCCTTGTTTGTAAGGGCCTACTTTCATTCCATAATGTCATATGGTATAATATTTTGGGGTAACTCTTCAAGTCAAACAAAAGTTTTCAGAGTCCAAAATTGTGTAATACGTATTATTTGTGTAGTAAATTCACGGACGTCATGTAGAAACCTCTTCAAAGAACTGGGTATACTAACTACTGGCTCTCAGTATATTTACTCCTTAATGAAATTTGTTCTAAATAATATATCTCTTTTTCCAACAAACAGCTCAGTTCATACATACAATACCAGGAACAAAAATGATCTGGACAAGGACTTAAAAGCACTTACTTTTGTTCAAAAAGGGGTCCACTGCTCAGGAACACTCATCTTCAATAATTTGCCAGCAAACATAAAAAATTTAGTTGCAAATAAAGATCAGTTTAAAAGGAGCCTGAAAGACTTACTAGTGGCCAACTCATTCTACTCCATTGACGATTTTTTTAATAGAAACAAATGATGTATTGTATATATTCACACTATTAGTATTGTTATTTCAGCTTTTAAAAAAAATTGACATGTTCCACATTCACGAGGATCTCCTCAGCACGGATCTGTGGAACGGAAAACTAATCTAATCTAATCTTGACTTCCGTACAATGCTCTGTACCTGAGGAGCTTTCACCCCATTTTCATACCAGTAGCTGTATTCTGGTAGATTACTTTATTCACGAAAACTTACATCAGCTGCGGAAGTCGTCTTCTAACAAGGATGTGAATCTCGATTGGCTCACAGATTTCGCTGACTGTTGATTGCTGTTTATGATTCCCCATTACTAGTCACTCCTCTTGGCGTTTAAGGATTAACCGTTGTCCTTGTAGCGAAACCGCAAGATATACTTTCACTAAGTTCTGTTCCGATAAACTGACCGAGTTTGTCTTAACCCTATATGCTCCAGTACACTGACGACTCTCGTGAGTCAGTTCTTTTTTGGGTGCCGAGTTCAGAGACTATAATAAAAGCGAGCAAGTAGACCTACGGAGCGCCTGGCAGTTTTATGTCTACACATCCCGCAGCACAGTGGGATGATGGTGTTGGGGTTGGCAGAAAAGGCGGACGTGTATTCTTGGACCCTTGCGGCACATCCTGGAGTTGAGGCTCTGCTTGACGAATCCGGCGCGCGTGCACGCGCTTCGCTCCGATTCGTTGTCGCCATTCCGAATGTCGTCCGCGCCGGCTCAGCTGAAGGAAAGCTGGCCGAGGATAGAACGGGGCGTGGGAGGAGCCAGCTGCCCAGCTGCTCAGCCTCTGGCCGTGGCTGTAGCTTCCGGCCGGTCCGTCCCGCTGCCAGATGGCGAGTGGCTCAAACGTGCCCGCCCCAGCCACGCCCATGCGTGCTCAGAGCTCCGTACGGCTCGTGGGAAGGGTCTATCTTTTTCCGCAAAGCGAATGGCGTGTAGAACGGACTTGTTTGAAGACGCTAGCATTTCTGAATATAAACATAGTCAGGCTAATTACAAGCTTACTTTGTACAAGAGTGTCACGTATCCCACATATCAAATGGTTCAAATGCCTCTGAGCACTATGGGACTTCTACATCTACATCTACGTCTACATCTACATACATACTCCGCAATCCACCATACGGTGCGTGGTGGAGGGTACCTCCTACCACAACTTTCATCTTCTCCCCCTGTTCCACTCCCAAACAGAACGAGGGAAAAAGACTCCCTATATGCCTCTGTACGAGCCCTAATCTCTCTTATCTTCTCTTTGCGATCTTTCCGCTAAATGTAAGTTGGCGGCAGTAAAACTGTACTGCAGTCAGCCTCAGCTCTCTAAATTTCCTCAGTAGCGATTCACGAAAAGAAAGCCTCCTTTCCTCCAGAGACTTCCACCCGAGTTCCTGAAGCATTTCCGTAACACTCGCGTGATGATCAAACCTACCAGTAACAAATCTAGCAGCCCACCTCTGAATTGCTTCTACGTCCTCACTCAATCCGACCTGGTAGGGATCCCAAACGCTCGAGCAATACTCAAGAATAGGTCGTATTAGTGTTTTACAGGCGGTCTCCTTTACAGATAAACCACATCTTCCCAAAATTCTACCAATGAACCGAAGACGACTATCCGCCTTCCCCACAACTGACATTACATGCTCGTACCACTTCATATCGCTCTGCAGTGTTACGCCCAAATATTTAATCGACGTGACTGCGCCTAGCGCTACACTACTAATGGAGTATTCAAACATTACAGGATTTTTTTTCCTGTTCATCTGCATTAATTTACCTTAATCTTTATATAGAGTTAGCTGCCATTCTTTACATCAATCACATATCCTGTCCAAGTCATATTGTATCCTCCTACAGTCACTCAACGACGACACCTTCCCGTACACCACAGCATCATCAGCAAACAGCCGCACAATGCTATCCACCCTGTCCAAAAGATAATTTACGTAGATAGAAAACAACAACGGACCTATCACACTTCCCTGAGGCACTCCAGGTGATACCCCACCTCCGATGAACACTCACCATCGAGGACAACGTACTGGGTTCTATTACTTAACTGCTGAGGTCATGAGTCCCCTAGAACTTAGAACTGCTTAAACCTAACTAACCTAAGGCATCACACACATCCATGCCCGAGGCAGGATTAGAATCTGCGACCGTAACGGTCGTGCGGTTCCAGACTGTAGCGCCTAGAACCGCTCGGCCACCCCGGCTCTCACGTATCCTACAAGTCTAACTAAGGCCTAGGACCAGATGTACTCACACTGCTGGTTCGGCTGGGCATGCACTACGCGGCTCCTACTCCCGCGCTGAGCTCTATACTCGAACGAGCGCAGCCGCACATGCGTAGTCCATCTTACGGAAACCGTCACATATACAACACTATAAGCTGTGCTCGCTGACTCACAGCAACCAGACAGCGTACAAGACGAATGCAACGGGCGCTACGTCGTCTTAAGCATCGAATCACAGACAGTAGATTTGTTTATTTATTTATTTTCATTAACAGTTCAGAGTAACCCTCCTCCTTGAAATGTAAGGTGGGTCTGAAGCTTCTGAATCTAACAGAAAAGAATTCTCATTGTTACAGTCTTATTGGTATACAGCTTTTAATGATTTTTTTTAAATAATGTAAAGAACATAATATATAAATATTTCTCTGAGGTTACAGGGAATTGAATGCTTAACAATTGTTAAAATGATTCCATACAATTTGTTACTACCTGAAACGCCTGGTTAAATCCGCAGGACAGAACAGGTAGTTGGAATTGTGGAAAGTGGCCAAAAATGAGCGGCTGTCAGTTACACTCGAACACATTTAACTTTATTATAACATTACATTTCCGAACTTAAGTATCGACTGAATATGTCACACAATCTTATGGCTTAAGGGCACAACCTCTTTAATTTTTAAAACGGCTGAAGGCCCATGATTTAAAAACACAGCTACAACAAGTTTTCAAAGGCAAAGGCCCAAAGCTTTATCCTTAAATAATTTAAAAAAGGAGGCTGAAGGCCCAAACAATTTAAGACTTAAAATAAGGAATTTTACCTTTTGAAACGGCTTAAGGCCCATGATTCAAAACACAACTACAATACATTTTTACAAGGCCAAAAGCCCAAGGCTTTATCCTTAAATATGTTTTTAAATGAGGATGAAGGCCCAAACAATCTAAGATTTAACAAGTAAGGGATTTAAATTTTAAGACGGCTGAAGGCCCATGATTGGAAAACACAACTACAATAAATTTTCAAAAGGAAGAAGGCCCAAAGCCTTATAAAAAACAAAATATTAAAATGAGGCTGAAGGCCCAAACAGTGCAAGACTTGACAAGTAAAGAACTTTCAATTTTAAAACGGCGGAAGGCCCATTATTTAAAACCCAACTAAAAGCATACAAATTCAAACCAATAAGAAAAGACAGTACAGCCAGCGGCGCTCAGAAGTTTCCGGGGTCGGTATGCACTTGAAATATTAACGTTCGCTTAGGGGAGACAGGTAGTCGATGTGCCGACAACCAAACCAAGAGACGGTCAACGGACCCACCGACAAGACGACTTGCTTTTCACCCGACCAGTACACAAGGAACTCCAATGCCAGAACGTAAATGGCGGAGCCGCCCACTACCAAATATGCATAAGCTGTCAAAACTACATAACTTGACAGCGACAACACGGTGAGGAAAGGACACTGCCTGAATTTTATGTCAGCTACCAGGCAGGTAACCGGAACGCTAACGGCCACAAGGCAGAAAATTCGACTGGTGCACTTGGACTTCAAATAACCAAAATACAATTAAACTCCACCAGATGGTGGCCAGACTTTCGCCAACTCGAACACTCGCTGTTGCTCACGGGAATACCCCAAACAGCGAACCATGAAAACCAGCGGCACAATGTGAACAGACTGGCTTCGGTAATCAAATCACCACTCAACTTTGATGTCCTGGGTCGGTGAGCCACGAACCCCGTAGCAATCGGCACAGCTGCCACACACTCCGACATTGCGTAGAGACCGCCAGCGGACCCGGTCCAATGCGCCACGTGGAGATTTCCTGGCTGATCCACACCAACCGACCGACTGCCGCACATCAGCTAGCCGGAAACTATCAGCATCAGACCCAAGATAGTACAAGGTGCGAATATCGATACACACAGCTGCTGCCACACGTAGAAAGAGGAAGAACCACGGCATAACCGCAATAACCGCGGGTAACCAAACGCAGACTAACAGTCAAGGTTTAAACCAACGCATAAGCTGAGGCCAGCATGGCTCACTACCTAGTTGATGAGAATATAATTTATATAATGCAAATGTCAAAGAAAAATAAAAAAAAACAGATGATGTAATACAATGAGTGTGGTGAAAATAATTTGCACTATGTAGAGGGAAGTGATATGCTGTATTTGGATGTGTAATATAGTCTAAGTACCAAGTTGGCCTATTTCTACTATTTCAGATACGGACGTCTCGGTACAACCTCGAGTTATACTCATCTGAAATGGTTTGTGCTAATGTTTGTTTACGCAGATTATACAGGTTAAATACTGATTGAGCACTTCAGTGGGGGCAACATACGGGAGAATCAGATAGCGGTGCACGACCCTGAAGACCGCTATGAATAGAGTCGTTAACTCGCAACTAGGGATGGCGCTTATCGCTGAAACAACTGGTTTTCGGCTATGTCTATCCCACGCCAGTTTAACCTGACTGCTAAAACCGCTCAAAACAACCGGTTTCTGAAATAACCGATTTTCGGTTTTTCTATTCCTGTTCTTTCCTGTCTTAAATGTAGAAACTAAGCAAAAATTTTAAAAAAATTGCCTCTCTCAGTTTAAAGATACATAGAATCAAAATATTAAATTAAGTAGGCAAATAAAAGAAAACTTAGTCCGTAAACTGTTCGGTGTTGGTAGACGTCAACTATCCAGGGGAATTCCTTTTTTAAAGGAGGGTATTTCCACTTTTATAGTAATTGTGAATAATAGGGTGATTGTGTGATCCAACACAGAGTTAAGAGGTCTGGAAACTAGAGCAAAAATTTAAAATCTGAAGGAGAACCAGTCCGTTTACTGAAACAATGAATGAACAGCATACAAGCTTGCCGTAGAGCAAAAAAGTGAAGAAAATTACTGCACTGACTCTTCTCCAATCATTCTCAGATTATTAGACTAATTATCATGGACAGAAGAATTAATTCCTATAACAAATTTGTCTTGAATGAAGCACTGTTCGATTTCTCAAACAGTAGAAGTACAATATCAGCCACAGTAAAACTGAAAAAGTTGTTCTTGACGCACCAGACAAACGATCATTTTAGATTTACTCAAGACCGACACATTGTTGATTCTACAAGTTCAACAAACAAGAATAGAATCATATGGAATGTGAGTAACCAATGGCGGATTAATATTGTATGTCGAAAACAGAGTACATAGAACAGAGGCAGAACAGGCCACAAATATAGTTTTAAAAATGTTTATCACACATCGTAAAACATAAGGAGTTCTGGATAGTGTCTTACGGCCGATGATGTCTCAACTCGCATCAATCACTTTTCATGCAATATTCTTCTTCTTCCTCTTTTTTATAATGGCGTTAACACCCAGTGTGAATTTCCTTTGTTATAATTCTACAATGTCGTTCCCCACTAGCATAAAATTTAAACAGATATCCTCTTCGACACAACACAACATCATACGTCTGCAAAAATTATCGCCATTGATGCCAACAAATTTTCAGTCTCAAAACAAAATGCAAAACTTCTGACAGTCATTTAAGAGAGACTGCCGTAAATTGTGCTTTTGTGCAAATGGTGAGAAGGTCATAAAACTCCGTGCACGTAAAAACATATATTTCGCAGCCACAACTGTATGAGAAGCTTAACAGCCTTCTTTCAGAAACTGGAAATGGTGAGCCCAGAAAGATTAGCTCAATCTGTAAATGAGGGACTGTGGTCCAGTCTAGATAGATATTTATTGCCAAAATATGCCCATGCTTACCGTGAGAACGGCGCTTCCCTTGTCTAAAGTCTTCTATTTTTCATACAGGAGAGATTTGGAGGCGTTCGTTGGTTACTCTCAGCATACACAAAGGAAAGGCTTGTTCCCCTGTGTGGAAACGATGGTGCTATGACTCTGTTGTCTACTAGGCCAACAGAACAGTCAAGAGGGGAGATTCGATAAACAGAAACAGATTGCTTTGTGCAGGTGGTTTCGTTTTGCTAATTCTGCACCCGTCCTGAAGCTTGGCGGAATGTAGTGATGATTCTTCAGGGAATTTCGTCTTCTCCTCCTGTTTTGGCGAATTTCACATTTTTTTTCTTTTTTTTTTTTTTACTTTGGATCTGTATCTTGTGGTGGACTGAGAGCCTGTGGCCATTTCCAGGAGTATCGACAGTGGAACTGCTTATCATCTCTGACATACACTATGTGATCAAAAGTATCCGGACACCCATCAAAGCCGGCCGCGGTGGTCTTGCGGTTCTAGGCGCTGCAGTCCGGAACCGCGGGACTGCTACGGTCGCAGGTTCGAATCCTGTCTCTGGCATGGATGTGTGTGATGTCCTTAGGTTAATTGGGTTTAAGTAGTTCTAAGTTCTAGGGGACTGATGACCTAAGATGTTAAGTCCCATAGTGCTCAGAGCCATTTGAACCACACCCCTCAAAAATATACGTTTTTCATATTAGATGCATTGTGCTGCCACCGACTTCCAGGTACTCCATATCAGCGACCCCAGTAGTTATTAGACACTGAGAGAGAGCAGAATGGGGCGCTCCGCAGAACTAACGGGCTTCGAACGTGGTCAGGTGACTGGGTGTCACTTGTGTCATACGTCTGTACGTGAGATTTCCACACTCGTAAACATCCCTAGGTTCTCTGTTTCCGATGTGATAGTCGAGTGGAAACGTGAAGGCACACGTACAGCTCAAAAGCGTACAGGTCGACCTATTCTGTTGACTGACAGAGACCGCCGACAGTTGAAAGGCAGACAACTATTCAGACCATCACACAGGAATTCCAAACTGCATCATAATCCACTGGAAGTACTATGATGATTGGGCGGGAGGTGGAAAACTTGGATTTCATGGTCGAGTGGATGCTCATAAGCCACACATCACGCCGGTAAATGCCAAAACAACGCCTCTCTTGGTGTAACGAGTGTAAACATTGGACGATTGAACAGTGGAAAAACGTTGTGTGGAGTGATGAATCACGGTACACAATGTGGCGATCCGATGGCAGGGTGTGGGTATGGCGAATGCCCGGTGAACGACATCTACCAGCGTGTGTAGTGCCAAGAGTAAAATTCGGAGGCGGTGGTGTTACGGTGTGGTCGCGTTTTTCATGGAGAGGGCTTGCACCCCTTGTTGTTTTGTGTGGCACTATCACAGCACAGGCCCACACTGAAGTTTTAAGCACTTCTTGCTTCCCGCAGTTGAAGAGCAATTCAGGGATGGTGATTGCATCTTTCAACACGATCGAGCACCTGTTCATAAAGTAGGGGCTTTGGCGGAGTGGTTACACGACAATAACATCCCTGTAATAGACTCACCTGCACAGATTCCTGACCTGAATCCCACAGAACCCCTTTGGGATGTTTTGGAACGCCGACTTCGTGCCAGGCCGCATTGACCAACATCGATAACTCTCCTCAGTGCAGCATTATATGAAGAATAGGTTGCCATTCCCCAAGAAACCTAACCAGCAGGAAGGTATGCCTGCGAAAGTGGAAGCTGTCATCAAGGCTAAGGGTTTGCCAACACCATATTGAATTCCAGAATTACCGATGGCGGACGCCACGAACTTGTGAGTCATTTTCGGCCAGGTGTCCGGATAGATTTGATCACATAGTGTATCGTATGTTTTGAAAGTGAACTTATTTTTCCTGAGTCGGCCGTTTGATGTTTGACAATTCAAGCATGCACAGTCATGCCTGTGAGTCAGATTGGTTTGGCCAGGCCAGCAAACAGGTGCACTTCACACTGAATTCTGCCGAGATTTTAGGCTCTGAGAGGGACGTTTCTCACGTTCTGATAATCAGAACGCCAGACTGCAAGGTTTGCATATTTTTGTGGATGCGTCAGAAGATTACAGCCGCTACAGCACACTCCTCCTAGCCTACAGCGCACCGTTTTCTGCTACCGCCTGAATCAAAGTGAGAGGGCAAAGTGCTGCTGCGGTGGAGTAGGGTTGTTAAATTACATTCACAGTTGCCTGTTCTCAGATGAACCATCGTTTGTGGTATGTCTGATCGTAGTCTATTCCATTTGAATAGAGTTGGGCGTCGCAGTAGACTTATGCAAGCAAAGTCATATTGCGTTGTAAAACGGATACATTCAGGGGAGAATTTATGTAGCTTCTACCCCGATGTGTGCTTTGCCTATCAGACACCATTCGTTAACCGGTTTGTGTTTGTCATTTCCATGTAAGATTTATCAGATGGTTCTCGAGAAGGTTGTAGTTACTAAAGATTGAATAAAACTTGCCATTATTTTGTAAACTTAAATACCTGTTCTCATTCATATTCACTGTACTATTCACTATTTTTATTTATTGTAGTGGTACGTGGGTACACCAGCAATTTGTTTCATATTATTAAATCAATTATTTTGATTATTAATTTGACTTCTGAAAGTGATTACACGCATAGGGCAACAAAAGCGCTATGAGTAAATTCAGTAATTTATACAGAATACTCATGTGAGCACAACACAATTGTTATTGACAAGATAATACTTTTCTTTATGTGAAGATAACATTTGGCTTTGCTCAGACATATATTTATGATTAAAGCATGAGACAGTTTGCACAACATGTAAGTTGCAGTGTCCTCTAATTATATACTGTTCTACGCATTTCCAGCATGAAGTCAGTGCAGGACCAGAAACCTCGATAAGCAGTAATAATAAAGAAATCACAATGAAAAATACTATTCTATTTCTGTATACAGTCCATCTTTAGCTGTGGAAATGTTTTTGAGGCCAAAATAATCAAAACATAATTTTCATCTTGGGTAAGGGACACAGAAATTATAACAACAGATAGAAATTGGGCTTATTGCTAACCTCTGTTTATGTACTTGGTGATTCTACACGCTCAGTGTCAGTACACTTACCAGGTCGTTATCCACATTAAGATAACACTGCTAATTATTTCACCTGTATTAACGATAAATGAGGCTGACGTAACTGCACCCATCGAGAAACACAAAGAAAGTATTTCTTCCTGTGATATGCCAGAGGGCTGATGACTAAAACTAAAATGTTAAGAAAAGAGCAACTACAGCGCATATCTTAAACTACGCATCACGTGCTGTAGCCATACCTGGCAACCGCTAAACAAAAAGTTATCTACGCTAGTTTTAAACCGTTATTAAAAGTGTTAACTTCGTTAAACGTTAAAGCGTTACTTTACAGGTGATTTATCGGAAGTTAATCGTTAACTGTTAGTGATAAAATCAAACGTATTATCGTTGCTTAAAAAAAATTTTTGGATGGGGAAGCTTAGGTAGGAATGAAAGATAAAAACAGTTTAATCATTTAATTTTATTATCATCTAGTTATCAATGTTAAATCACTAGAGAATCAAAATACAGGGGAACCAGATAGTGTGATACATAAGGTGCATATTTCCCTTCATGAACATGAACACGTTAACATTTTCATCCGAGAACGAGCTCGTATAGGAGACAAAAGTCTTTGCCCGCAGAAAAAAGTCGTTGACTGCAGCATTTGAGAGTATGTAGACGAATTTACTAAAGCCTGTTCCCCAGGAATTGCCGCATCATTGAATGAGCCTTTTGATTTCATGTGCAGCCACATTTTAACTAGACTACCGGCTTTACTTTTTACAGATGAGTTACTAATAGGCTTCTGTTTAGAGTGAGGACAGATGTCGAAAAAGTCTTCCTCTTCGTCTTCGTAGTTGCTGCCTGTGTCTGCGTAGACCACTGGCAAACCTTCATGTGGCACGCTTGTATGACTCTGTCTTGCCATGAGGACACAGCTATATTTTTAATGTCCTACTCGCTTTTATATTATTAGTCCGTTACGATGTTATGAATACAAACGTGCGGTTTACCGCACAGCATGATTTCATAACCTGTACTCTGCGGATCTGAGCATGACAGATTATTCGTATCGGAACTGGTAAGCCAGTTGTACATATACGCGGTCAAGGCATTAAAAAACTTCGTATCAGAAGCTTTCTTTACATCGAATTAATTGATCGCTCTTCAGCCGACAATGTCAGGTATTTATATTATGGATCGGTCTAGACTGTTACAACTTCTGCAGAAAAGCGAACGAAAAGCGTACCGAGGCAATAGGGCAGCGGACGACAGAAGGTACCAATTAGAACCCCATAACCACCATGACCACGAAGAAGACGGTGGATGACCTCCTTTTGAATCTGGGAGGATTCCTTTTTGGTCCACGGATCGCTCACTGGACGTATGTTTAACTACAAAAAATGTACCTTTAAACGCATTTTCTCGAATTACTTTTGTTTTCAATTTGGCGACAAACATAACTCGAGAACGGCACACACGACTTTGATCGGAATTTGATGCCGCCATCCTAAGTTGAATTTTCTGTCAGCGTACGTAGCCGTTTAGCATTAGCTTCGAAAATCTGTTTTTGGTGCACGGTTTTGTATCGGTGTTTTGTGCGAATAAATTACATTCGTTTCAAAACGTCACCATTTCGTTAAAAGTTAATATTTTTCAAATATCATCTTTATTATGTATATTGAAGGTGGAGGGGGTGGAAAGGAACCGATAGGGAAGGAACTATTGATGTCAGGTGCATCGGTACTTTATGCGGAATCAGCGGCGACGAATGAAAATGTCTGTGGGACCGGGACTCGAATCCCAGATCTCCTGCTTGCAAGGCAGCTGGGTTAACCGCTGCGCCTTCTAGACACAGTGTTTATCGAAATTTTTCATACTATCTTGGCATGTCTATCGGCCAACCCACATCCTCACCTAGCGCCGCCTACCTACAGTCACCGTCCATGTCCTTCATGCTCGCTGTTTTCAGATTATTGCAGAAGGTCGAACGTATTAGTACACCCGCAATAAAGGAGTGGATTCATTACCCATCGAGGCGAATCAGTTATATGAACGCTGATATAAAATATACTTAAAATGACTTAACATAAAATTATTTTATTACAGGTGCAACAGGACTCGTTCGGAATGCCCGCTGATGACCAGTGCTTCGGCTGCAAGGACTCCTTCCACCTAGTGCAGCGGTTACAGAGAGCGTCTGATGTGGGCACCAAAATGATTTCTTAAAGACTAAGCAGTATTAGTATGGTATTCTGCCTTACAGCAGGTCTTGTCATGGGTTAAGCCTCTTCCATTTTTGTCTATCCATAGCCAGTCTTTTCATTCTGAATATTTGTCTCCTTTGATATTGTCCAGCATTTGATATCTTCTTTTTCCTTTTCCCCTTTTTCCCTCCACCATTCCTTCTATTCCTTCCTTCAATAAACAGTCCCTCCTAAAACAATGTCCAATCCATTTCCGTTTTCTCTTTATGATGACTTTCAGCATGTTTCTTTCACCTCCAACTCTCCTTAATACTTCTTGATTCCTTACTCAGTCTTCCTCATTTCACTTTTCCCATTCTTCTCCATATCCACATGTCTAGTGCCCCCAATTTTCGTTCATCTTCCTTCCTCAATGTCCAGGTCTCCGCACCATATAGTGCAACGCTCCAGATGTAACATTTCGCAAGTCTTTTCCTCAGATCTTTGTTTAGTGGTCCACAAAGTAATTTCTGTTTTCTCTTGAATCCTTCTTTTGCCATTACAATTCTTTTCCTAATTTCTGTTGAGCAATACATACCATCCATTAAAGGGTAAGGAATTAAAGTACCTGGTGATCAAAAAGTCAGTATAAATTTGAAAGCTTAATAAACCACGGAATAATGTAGATAGAGAGGTAAAAATTGACACACATGCTTGGAATGACATGGGGTTTTATTAGAACAACCCCTAATTGCTAGCTGCGTGGAAGATCTCTTGCGCGCGTCGTTTGGTGATGATCGTGTGCTGAGCCGCCATTTTCGTCATGCTTGGCCTCCCAGGTCCCCAGACCTCAGTCCGTGCGATTATTGGCTTTGGGGTTACCTGAAGTCGCAAGTGTATCGTGATCGGCCGACATCCCTAGGGATGCTGAAAGACAACATCCGACGCCAATGCGTCACCATAACTCCGGACATGCTTTACAGTGCTGTTCACAACATTATTCCTCGACTACAGCTATTTTTGAGGAATGATGGTGGACATATTGAGCATTTTCTGTAAAGAACATCATCTTTGCTTTGTCGTACTTTGCTACGCTCATTATTGCTATTCTGATCAGATGAAGCGCCATCTGTCGGACAGTTTTTGAACTTTTGTATTTTTTTGGTTCTAATAATACCGCACGTCATTCCAAGCATGTGTGTCAATTTGTACCTCTCTATCTACATTATTCCGTGATTTATTCAGTTTTCAAATTTATACTGACTTTTTGATCACCCTGTATATCGTCAAATTTAACGTTTCAGTGTACTTGAAAAAAATCGCGTATTTTTCGTGATTTCGTAGACGACTACCACCTTAAATGATTTAGGGAACCCAGGGAAACCTAAATCTGGATGAACGGACATGGACCCAAACCATCGTCCTCCCGAATGCGTTTACAAGACATCGTCGCACATGCTACATCGTTGGGGTTTCAAATTTTGCTTCAGCACTCGTGTTCTGCTGACATGGTACCTACTCAGTTTTTCCTCCCTCCTCAGATGAAGGAACCGTTGCTTTGGAGGGAAGAAAGGAGGTCAGTGTTTAACGTCCCGTCGACAACGAGGTCATTAGAGACGGAGCGCAAGCTCGGGTTAGGGAAGGATGGGGAAGGAAATCGGCCGTGTCCTTTCAAAGGAACCATCCCGGCATTTGCCTGAGACGATTTAGGGAAATCACGGAAAACCTAAATCAGGATGGCTGGAGACGGGATTGAACCGTCGTCCTTCCGAATGCGAGTCCAGTGTGCTAACCACTGCGCCACCTCGATCGGTCGTTGCTTTGGAGATTTTTACACGATTAGGAAGAGCTGAATTTCATAGTGGAACGTTTCCTTCACAGCTAAAACTCAGACTTATACAACCATAGACTCCGTCTCGTCATCCATCATTACGAAAAATGTGTCGAATTTAAGGACACCATCAAAAGCAAGTGCCGAAGTTTTTTCGAAGTGATGATTAATGCTGTATGTTTACCATTCGTACTATGGCCTTTGGAACGCGAACGTGGTTACTTTTAAAAACTACCTGCAAAGTAACCAAGGCCTGTGCTCGGGTCTACTAACGACATTTCTGGACGGCTGGCCGCACCGGCCGGTTAGCACGCGGCGCAATGCAGCGGGCCGCGTAAACCCGCCAGACACGCCGAGACTGGGGCCGCGCGACCGCACACTGCCGCCTGCTGCGCGTGACGTCACCGGCGGCGCCCCATAAACACGGCCATCTGCCTGCCTGCGGTCGCCGCTGCCTGCTGGCGCCCACAAGGCCGCCGGAGCTGGGGAGCTGGTGGGCGGCCTGTGTTTGACACAGCGCAGCGCAGCCGCGTCTAGCCAACACCACCTAGACTACAGGCCTGCGCGCACACTTGTGACGTCACATACTGATGGACAGGTCTGCATCGGAACGCTCCTGTTAAGCGCTCTGCAGCTATACGAACTTTACAAGTTTTAGAACTGAGACCGAATAGGGATTTCTCCTGCTTCCCCCTTCTACATGGCCTTGTAATGAAAGTATGGAAGTGTATATCATTGCGTAAAGTAATGAACAAAACTGCCTTATGTTATTTCAAGATGTAAAATTAATTTGACGATTTGCCTTAAATACGCGTTTCTAGGCTTGAATACAAACTGTAATTTTAAATTCTGTCTTTTACCTCAGGATCTACGTTTTCCTGCAGTAAAAAATCGGCAATATGCAACAACAAGCAGCCGTTTTCGGTTTTAAATAAAGCAACTGGAGCTCCTACAGAATTTAAGAATTTCTTTCCCCGTTTGCTTTCGTAAATTTTCCTCGCCACTTCAAAATTTGCTGACCTCACACGAAACTCAGATCATTCGACGAAATGAAGCACCTCCTGACATAATGTTCAATAAATCATAAAACCCGAAAAAATATTTTATTTCCCTGTTTCTCCAGGACTTTAGAACCTTAAACGTGAAAAGATTGTTTCTCCTATATCCTTGACTGAAATTCGTGTCACAGAGTGCTGTTAATTTAATCACAATGCCCTTACCTCGAAATTCTGCGTTATATACTGCTTAATCTGTCTAACAATGAATGCATTAAAACAACTTTCTAAGTTGTTATACTCAAATTAAAATTATTTCCAAATAGCTGTATATCTAAAACTGAACAAAATCATTCTGTAGCTCTTCCAAATAAAAGTACTGGAAACTCAATAATCTAAACATTTTCGAGCCACACTAATTAATATAACTATTCTCTGTGACAATAGTTGCAAATATGAGAGACATTTCACAGCCAGCTTCGTATTAACCTCGCAGCAATGGTCCAGAATTAAGAAACAAATGATACTGGTACATGATACGTAACTGCTTTTAAAAACAATTGGCAAATGTGGTGCAATGGAAACAAATAACACGCTACAAATTTTTTGTCATTTACTTACCTTTGAATGATGCGTAGACACAAATTCCTGTCTGGGAATAGCTGCAATCTAGCGATTTCTCAACTTCACACATTTGGGAAATCGAAGCATGTGCACTTTCATGCCTTTTTGGGATTTATAATTTTCCTGGCAAAAGGGAACGCAACACTTGTATCCCATATTTCGAAGAACCGTAGGCGAATACTGTATGAAATCTATATCAGTTTCACGTGGCACACACTTTCAACACAACATACATGTCAACAGGACTGCCGACTAAAGATAAGATGGCCAACAGTTTGTGACGTCACGTGCCAATATGGCCGCTGTGCGTAGGCCTTGTATCTAGAAGGCTTTGGTCTAGCTGGGCAGCGCTTGTGGTGGCGTGTAGAAAGTGGGCTCTCATAGAAGAAAGCTACAACTGCCATACAGTGCGCAGAAGAGATAGTTTCCAATGTAGTTGTGTAGTGCTGCCCCCTGTGATTTACGAATAAACTGTTTCTGTGCGTTTTTAGTTACTCACTTCTGCGTTCCGTGTAGTAATAACGCATTCAGTGGAAATAGTCTCCGGATTTTCTGCGCATTGTGTCCCCATGAACTTTTGAGGAACAATCAGAAAATTTCCGTTCGAAGGCCGTACAGGACAGAATCGGTAACCCAATCAGAGAAAATCACCTGTGGACTTCGAGACAATCAACCCAAGGACGCACCAGGCTGAAGATATCCGTTACGTAAAACACCACGTTGTGCTGGGTGACGAAGTCCGTAATTGCCCGCTGCACATCCTCGTCTGTCAGGAATCGTCGACCTTCAAGGCCTTTTTTAGGGGACCGAAGGCGTGATAATCGCATGGCGAGACATCAGGACTATACGGCGGGTGTTCGATTGTCTCTCACTTTTCTGTCCAGTTTATTGGCTTTAGGGACGTGCCCATTCAACCATCTCAATAGTCGAATTACGACGATATGAACGTAAGGACAACGCAACACCCAGTCCCCGTGCGGAGATAATCTCCGATCCGACCAGGAATCGAACCCGAGCCCCTTCACTTGGCAATCGGCCGCGCTGACCGCGCACCTACCGAGGTGGACTGTTCCTCCCACTTGAGTTGGCGTATCTTCCGCATTACATCTGCCTTGAGAGGCCGAGCGTTACCGCGAAGAAGCAGCGCCTCTTGTTCCACCACCCGACAGCGGAGGGTTTCGACAGACATTATAACATTACAGGTCGGGATTAATCTATGAAGTCTTGAATATCTTAATTGTATCTGTCAGCTGGTTCAAATGGTTCAAATGGCTCTGAGCACTATGGGACTTAACATCTGAGGTCATCAGTCCCCTAGAACTTAGAACTACTTAAACCTAACTAACCTAAGGACATCACATACATCCATGCCCGAGGCAGGATTCGAAACTGCGACCGTAGCGGTCGCGCTGTTCCAGACTGTAGCGCCTAGAACCGCTCGGCCACTCTGGCCGGCCTGTCAGCTGGTATGGAGAAATTTAGATTTGGAGGATTTCTTTATATAGTTTTGCGTGTGATTAAGTCCCGACGCTATGCAAAGCTGTTATTTAGTTACCTGCGCTTTGCAATCTGTTATGTTTTATTTTCCGATAATAAACCATATTTGTCTGATTACAATTAAAATACAATGACGATAAATGTTTGAGTCATTTGTAATAATAATTTAATAACTACGTAGATGACGTGACGTCATTCTTTTACTCTTAGAAAGAGAGTGTTAATTGTACGTTTATGAACGGTCAGTGTCGGGATCGGTGATTACGATTCGAGAAATAATTGGTTTCACTTGCACACAATCGCGTGGGGCGAATTATGACCTTGGAATTGATTGTAGATGTATGCCGGTCAGTTTCGTGACAAGCTAGTGAGCGTCGCGAGCGTGTCGCGCTATCAAGACTGCTTTCGCGCCGCCGACGGTTTGCTTTAAACTCGCGAAAATACAATTTACGCGAATTCTTAATTATCGCGAAAGGGTAGAACATTTGATGGTTATCCTACTGTTCATGGGCCATTGCGGAGGACGTAAGTTTGGATAGAAAGATTAATTTCAAAATCCAATATAAATCCTGTTAATCGAAGTAGCCTAGCAACCCAAAAGCTCATACGTGGTGGTTATCACCAGAAAGTGTGTACTATTTTTCATGCACAAGTTTAGACTCTACAATCAGGTGTGAATGGTTTGTGGGTGCGAAATAAACATTTGAAAGCATCCTGAGTGTAGTAGTTGATCATTGTGCCACTTTGTTAAGAAAAAGGTTTAAAATATGACGTAGGGGCATTAATTGGATCCCTTTATCAAAAGCAAGATACGAAAGAGAGTTGGTGGCAAATTGGAATGCAGTGAATAGACTTTGAGCTGGTGTTAGATTTGTTCCGAGGCGACGCACGTTCACTAAATGTAAATACATGTGCGGACTAAGTTCTTTTGCCCCTGCTGCTGCTGCGTGAAGTGGTGCTGTGATAAGGGACTGAATGTTCATCTGGAAGGAGGCCGTGTCCCATTTGATGGAAGCAACCGATCATTATTACCTACATGCCGTATCACTAGTGAGGCGCCGGCCGCGGTGGTCTAGCGGTTCTAGGCGCGCAGTCCGGAACCACGCGACTGCTACGGTCGCAGGTTCGAATCCTGCCTCGGGCATGGATGTGTGTGATGTCCATATGTTAGTTAGGTTTAAGTAGTTCTAAGTCCTAGGGGACTGATGACCACAGATGTTAAGTCCCATAGTGCTCAGAACCATTTTTGAACTAGTGAGGCGCAAGTTTCCCTAAGCCGATTGGAACTTGCTCCCAGGGAAGGTCCGCCCCGATAGCTGAATGGTCAGCGTGAAGGACTGTCGTCCTAAGAGTCCCGGGTTCGATTACCGGCTGGGTTGGGGATTTTCTCTGCTAAGGGACTGGGTGTTGTGTTGTCTTCATCATCATTTCATCACCATCCGGTGCACAGGTCGCCCAATGTGGCGTCGAATGTAATAACACCTGCACGAAGGCGGCCGGACCTGCCCCGTAAGGAGCCTCTCGGCCAATGGTACCAAACGCTCATTTCCAATTTCCAATGTGATCTGCAGCGTTGATCCGTGGTAAGCCGAGTGTTAAACAATTTGCGCAGACTGCTCTCCAATTTGGAAATGGAGGAGTAGAGACTGGAATTTTAGATTGAGGGAGGCAGGTTATCTTCTTAGTTCAAATGGTTCAAATGGCTCTGAGCACTATGGGACTTAACATCTATGGTCATCAGTCCCCTTATCTTCTTAGTTGCTACAGAGTGAAAATGACAAACGCTGATTTAACCCTAGGCTCGCATTACATTCCCGCACTAAATTTAACTTTAGCAATTATTGGGAAAAAGAAGTGCAGTTTCCTAGAATATTAAAATGTTTGCTCTTGTGAAACAGTTTCAGTCAAGTACTTTAGTCTCGAGACTACGTCTTCCAGAATCTGAACACAATGCAAGATACATCATTGGAGCTGAAACTGATATTACTCTGTAGCTCAACTCCGGTTTCCTGAATCAAGAGGTTTTTTTTATGATCAATACTGGTAACAACAAGCAGACCTGTGGTGTGTGAGATGTGAGTAATTGTTTTTTGATAGGTAAATATGATGTTGCTGAACCAATTAAAACAGTTTTACAAGTGTAGGGATATATATATATATATCGGATCAGCGTAAGTCGACGAATTGCTTCATGGTCGAATAGTAATTACATGTTCGCATCTCGGTGTTTTTATGTGGTCGGTTGCATCCCATATGGTCAAAAATGGTTCAAATGGCTCTGAGCACTATGGGACTTAACTTCTGAGGTCATCAGTCGCCTAAAACTTAGAAATACTTAAACCTAACTAACTTAAGGACATCACACACATCAATGCCCGAGGCAGGATTCGAACCTACGACCGTAGCGGTCGCGCGGTTCCAGACTGTAGCGCCTAGAACCACACGGCCACTCCGGCCGGCCCCATATAGTCGAAACACATTATATACTCGTATATAATATTTTGCTTTCACTGTTATTGGAGCGTTGGGCGGAGTGTTTCGAACAATCTTCCGCGTGTAACATCTGTCAGTGAAATACAGCTATCTTTCGGAAGCAACGGGGGAAGAACTGCACAGAAGGCGTCTGGCTGTGTAGAGCAGCAGAATCTGAACGTTTACCTCGCATTTCCTCTATTCGCTTCACGGTCTTCTGGCGAATGGAGTCCCAAAGAGGATTTCTCCAGATTATCGCCGTGAAAGGACTTGCATCCGAGTACCTAGCACCCCGCCCCGAAGTTTGCGACTGCCTCCACTTTCCCTCCCTGCGCGATAATATCGCTCTCTCTGATGCCCTCCCTGCTGCAGAGGTGAAGAGCTTAACGGTAATGCGCTTATGAAACTGCGGGTGGGAACTTCCCCAGATAAGAATTAACGCCACGAGTCACTTGGGCTGCGCGGAACGCTTTGTTAGGCGATCTCGGCGCTGGCTGCGAGTCTTGTCACATCACAGAACACGTAGCAGTTTGTGTACACCAGGGAACAAAACTCTCTTTAATGTGTCAGTAACCTTTCAGAACCAGCTCATTCATTCATTTCCGTGTCCGGTAAGCATTTCCATAAGGTAGCAACCCCGATGGCCTTGTTTTTTTTCCCTCTATCAGGTCCTGTGTCGTGCAGGGTTGTTCAGGTTGAGGACACAATAGCAGGTGGACCGGATCTTCTGCTGTTCTGCACTCGCAGGATGTATCTCCTACAGCTGGAAGTATGCCCTGTTTTCGCATGTTGGTCTTGGAAAGAGGAACGCCAATCCTAAGCGACTGAGCTATCTCCAAATAGGGTAGGGCAAGTCATTTACTGGATCTAGCTCTTCCTTTACAGGGATATCAGGTGGTAGCTTGCTCTTCCACCTAGTGATGCGGTTAGACTCCGCTGTTCCCTCTAGTGGCTCAGTCCTGGCGATGCAGCTCTTTCTCGACTTCATTCGACGAACTATAGCTTGTTGATCATGTAGTGTATGTCGGTGATCGTAAGTTTGCTTAACCCATTCTACATCAGCAGCAACAGCCTTTCTAATAGTGGGGGGAGCTATTCCAACAATCGGGTAGATTTTATCGACTGGAGTTGGCTTCATACATCCCGACAAGATTCGGACGGTCTCAGCCTGTTTGGTGTGTGTGGATGCACTCCACACAGGTGAAGCATACTCTGCAGCGGACACACACAAAGCAAGAGCCAAAATTCTCAGGACGGGAGGATTTGCTCCACAGGCGGTGGATGTGAGCTTCCTCAAGATGTTATTCCGTGAATTAACTTTCAGCCTTGTGTTATGGAAATGTTTCTTGAAGGACAGAGTTCGGTCAAGGGTAACACCCAGACATACTGGTGCTGAACAATGATTTAGTCGTTTACCAGCTCATGAAAAACTGTCAGTGACACATATTATTTCTTCGAAGCTGACTATCATTATTTTTTGACAGTGTAAGTTCAACAGTACGATAACCAGTGTCTTGGTTGTCTGTAGCCGAGGTCACGGATGAACGCATGTGCGATGGCACTCGGATCCGAGGTAAACCGGTTTGAATCATGGTGAAACTTCCGATGCCAGTATTTGGCCGCTAGGGCGAGGAGAGGTGGTGGCTTACACTTCCTGATCACCAGTCTCTGCACCAGAGTCCCTCCGCAGTGTCTCATGAAGTGCTGGTCGGATGAGGACGTTAATCTCGGTTGCCCCTTGGTCCTACTTGAGACAAGCAGGCAGGACGCCAGCACTTGAGGTTGACCACAGCCATTTTGTGATGATCATAAAACACAAACGTGACGTCGCACCGTATACACATCCACTACAATTACGTATAATCCAAAAATATACACTGGCCGACCATCCAGAACATTATGACCACCGATCTACTACCGATATGAGCCCGTCCGAGTGATAGCTGCGTCACCTGGCGGGGAATGCCCGCTAATGAGGCATACGTATAGTGTATTCAGTATCAGCGTGCGTGCTGTCCATGTGTATAATGGGGAAGGAGCGCGATCTATCTTAGTTTGACCGAGGACAGATTGTGATAGCCCTGAAGGCTCGGCACGAGCGCTTCAGAAACCAAGGGGAAACCACGTCCAGACGTCGCAGGTTTGGGTGGTCACACCTCATTACATATGTCGCACGTCGTAGGCTGGGCATACTGGTAAAACAGGTCAGGTGGCGAACTGTGGCGGAACTAACGTCAGACTTTAATCCTGGAGAAAGTACTAGTGTGTCTGACCACACAATGCATGCAACACTCCAAACGATGGGCCTCCGCAGCCGACGACCCTTGCATGTGACTATGTTAACAGCACGACATCTGCAGTTACGACGGAACTGAACAGGTGACCATCGGCACTGGACGTTGGCGCAGTGGCAGTTGCATGGTCTGATGAATCCCGACACCTCCTTCATTATTCTGATGGGAGGGAGCGGATCTGTCGTCGTCCAGCTCCCTGACACCTGTATTGCGAGAGGGAGACAAGCTGGCGGCGGTTCCATTATGCTCTGGGGAACATTCACGTGGGTATCCAAGGGTCCAGTGGAGTTTGTGCAAGGCGCCATTACGACCAAGGAGTATCGTACACTGGCTGCAGACCACGCGCACCCCTTCATGATGATCATGTTTCATTACAGTAGAGGCATTTTTCAACAAGATAATGCGCCATTGCAAGAGGCCAGCAGTGTGATGGAGTCGCTCGAGGAACACAGTGGCGAGTTCCAGTTGATGTAGTGTCCTCTCCTCCCCCCGCCCTCTGCTCGCCAGATCTGAACCAGATCGAACACATCTGAGATTTGATTGAACGTGGCGTCAGAGCTCATGGACCCCTCCCCGGTATTTACAGGAATTAGGTGACTCGTGCGTGCAGATGTGGTGCTAACTCCCTCCAGCGGCCTGCCAAGGCCTCACTGCTTCCATGGCACAACCCGTCGCCACCGTTACCCGTACCTAAGGTGGTTCTTCAAACAGGTAGTCGTAATATTCTTGCTGATCAGTGTACGTGACACAGCACTCACATTTTGGCAAGGTAAGGTGCCAATAAGCGCGGAAGAAGAACACGCTTTCCGCTTCAGCCATCCTGTAATCACTTTATCCACTGCTATCAAAGGGCTACCATTGTCCTCCATTTCAAAGTGAAAACGCAATCTGTATATAAATTAGCATGCCTGAGATGTCAGCGTAGCTCTTTTTCCAAAATTCGTCTTCTCTCTACTGCAGGTAGCCATTTTCCACATACACGGCAAGAAACTCACAGAATTAGAGGAATGCACGTACGCACACAAACCTGAACTAAGCACTCGACCCAAATGAATGAAAGCCGGGGTCGCCTAGCTCTACGGCAACACTGGGCCGTCGCCACGGTAACGCAAACAAAATCCTATGGTCTGGATGACTGTCATGGACGCGCGAAGCACTTACGCCAAGGCCACTTCAACTGTTAGGGCCGTGCGAGGTGTGGGACGCAGAACCCAACTCGTGGGATATCCCACCCAAATACGCCAAACGATATTTAATTTTTTAATGTATTGGTTACATTTCCGCCGTGTAAATCCAACATACAACTACACAGTCATCTGCCCGCCCGGTTGACCGTGCGGTTTAACACACGGCTTTCCGTGCGAGAAGGAGCGCCTGGTCCCCGGCACGAACCCGTCCGGCGGATTTGTGTCGAGGTCCGGTGAGCCGGCCAGTCTGTGGATTGTTTTTAGGCGGTTTTCCATCTGCCTCGGCAAATGCGGGCTGGTTCCCCTTATTCCGCCTCAGCTACACTATGTCGGCGATTGCTGCGCAAACAAGTTCTCCACGTAAGCGTACACCACCATTACTCTACCACGCAAACATAGGGGTTACACTCGTCTGGTGTGAGACGTTCCCTGGGGGGTCCACCGGGGGCCGAACTGCACAATAACCCTGGGTTCGGTGTGGGGCGGCGGAGGGGTTCAAATGGTTCAAATGGCTCTGAGCACTATGGGACTTAATTTCTGAGGTCTTACATTACAGCAAGATAATGCCCGCCAGCACACGGCGAGAATTTCTACTGCTTGTATTCGAGCATGCCAAACCGTACCTTGGCCAACAAGGTCACTGGATCTCTCGCCAACTGACAAGGTTTGGAGTATTATGGCTAGGTCCCTCGAACCAGCTTGGGATTTTAACGATCTAACTCGCAGTTCTACAGAATTTGGCACGGTCTCCCTCAGGAAGATATCCAACAACTCTATCAAACAGTGTCAGGCCGAATATGGCTCTGAGCACTATGGGGCTTAACTTCTTAGGTCATCATTCCCCTAGAACTTAGAACTACTTAAACATAACTAACCTAAGGACATCACACACATCCATGCCCGAGGCAAGATTCGAACCTGCGACCGTAGCGGTCCCGCGGTTCCAGACTGAAGCGCCTAGAACCGCTCGGCCACTCCGGCCGGCGCGGCGGAGGGGTGAAGTGGACTGCGGTAGTCGTCGTGGTGTTGTGGACCATTGCGGCTGCGGCGGGGACGGAGCCTCTCCGTCGTTTCTAGCTCCCCGGTTAACATAACATAACATAACATAATACAGTCATCTAGGAAATTGATTCCTATCAATTAGCAAAAAAATGTCAGTCCTGATCACGTAAGGTGGGAAAGGAAGAAGAAATGGAGGAAGGAATATTAGGATTTAACGTCTCATCGACGACGTGCTCATTAGAGACGAGGCACAAACATGGATGGAGGTGATGCATGTGGAAGAAAGTCGACAGTGTCCTTTTCGAGACAACTATCTAGGAATTTGTTTCAAGTGATGTAGAGAAGGCACGGAAAACCCAAATGTGGATGATTGGACGAGAATTTGAACCACCGTCCTCCCAATTACGAGACTAGCAATACTAACCACTACCTCGCCTACCTTGATGCCGCACAAGTTAAGTACCATTTTCCGGTCAGTGGCCTTTGCTAGAATACCACGTTACTATGTGTTCAGGTTACTTCAGTCGCAGTGGCAGCTGAATGTATCATTATCATCTCTTTCACCAGCAAGCGCTGACAGTGATCGGAAGGCTATTATTACTTACTGAAATCGGAAATTACAATGTCTACCACTACGATCAGCTCTGACAGAAGAAAACTCGTTTGCAGGTCTCGGCCTGTCATGAGTGTTACGCAGGGAAGTTAAAATGACGTAACATGTGCTGCCACTTCTGTTCTTGGAACCTTGTGAAATACAAACATACAGTATATAATGAACCAAACAATAATTCATAATTGAAAGATACGAGCATCGTATGAAACTTCCTGGACTAAGCTATTGCTTTCCGTTCAAAATAACAATAATTTCTTGTAGCACAAAGGCTTGGTGTAAATCTTTGGACTGGACGCCGTTTTGATGACTTGCGTGTTCCTACCCTATACCAAAAATCCTACTGCAGAACCGGGACGTACAGTTTAGTAACATGTAATCTAAACCCTTTGTCGTTCTTGCCGAATCTTCTCATCACTGAGACATGAAATTCAATGCTAAAACGGATACAGGTACTGAAAAACTGGCGGTTTTGTACTGTCCTTTCAAAATACTGGAGTAACTCATGCCGTACCTCAATTTCATAGAAAACCACGCTCCTTAGGAGTGATTTCAGGCAATTTTTTTAAGGTGAATGAAAGTAATTTATGTCAGCAAAATTTTACAGTGGACAAAACTTCTTACAATCTCAGTCAGTCAGCTTCTGACTAGTTATAGCCATCTTGTGTAATACTGGGTCACAGGATGACAGCACAACAGAAACAACAACAACAGCTACTACTAGTACTACCACCACTACTACTATTATTACCATAGAATACAGAAGAAAAAGCAGCATATAGGGAGCCGCAAGCATCACAACCAACAAATGCATTATTAATTTATATTTATCATGAAACAAAAAAAATCTTAACAATCTCAGAGCCGCTTCATCTGTGTGTGAGATAAACTGTACATACATTGTTCTACGCGGGCCTGTGAGTGTAGGCTACTTTCTATGACAACAAAACAACAAACCACGAAGTATGTACCGGAATGGGTTGGCTCAAATGGTTCAAATGGCTCTGAGCACTATGGGACTCAACTTCTGAGGTCATTAGTCCCCTAGAACTTAGAACTAGTTAAACCTAACTAACCTAAGGACATCACAAACATCCATGCCAGAGGCAGGATTCGAACCTGCGACCGTAGCGGTCTTGCGGTTCCAGACTGCAGCGCCTTTAACCACACGGCCACTTCGGCCGGTACCGGAATGGGAGGGAAATCAGTAGATGAGATGTATATGTACAAACAAACAAATGATTACGGTTACAGAAAAATTGGATGATTTATTCAAGCGAAAGAACAACACAAACTGAGCGACTGAATAGTGCATTGGTCCAATTTTGGCCCTTATGCAAGCAATTATTGGGCTTGACATTGATTGATAGAGTTGTTGGGTGTCCTCCTGAGGGATATCGTGCCAAATTTTGTCCAATTTATTCTCAGATCATCACAATCCCGAGATTGGCGCTCCAAAATGCTCTGAACGTTCTCAATTGGGGAGAGAACTGGTGACCTTGGTGGCAAAGGCAGGGTTTGTCAAGCAGAAATAAAAAAAAAATCAGCAGAAACTCTCGCCGTGTGCGGGCGGTAATTAACTTGTCGAAATGTAAGCCCAGGATGGCTTACCATGAAGAGCATCAAAATGGGGCGTACTGGTGTGGTCTAATGGTTCCGCGGATGAGAACCAAAGGGATCCTTCTAGGAAATGAAATGGCACCTCAGACCATCATTCCTGGCTTTTGGGCCGTATGGCGGGGGACGGTCTGGTTGGTGTCCACTACTTGCCGAGATCTCTCCAGGCACGTCTTCGGCCTGGAATCTCATTCACTGGAGTAGAATTGTCTTTAGTGATGAGTCCCGTTCCGAACAGAGCCTTGGCGTGTAGCGAAAACGTGGTTGGAGGCGCCCCCGACAGATGTGGGATACCATCCTGACTGTCGCCCATCATAGGGCTAGACAACCAAGAGTGATTGTCTGAGGCGCCGTTTCATTTCTTAGCAGGACCCGTTTGGTTGTCATCCGCGACGCCCTTACAGTATAGCGGTACGACAAAGATATTCTACAAGTACAGCCCGCTTTGTTGCCTTTCATGGCTAGCCATCCTGGACTTACATTACAGCAAGATAATGCCCGCCAGCACACGGCGAGAATTTCTACTGCTTGTATTCGAGCATGCCAAACCGTACCTTGGCCAACAAGGTCACTGGATCTCTCGCCAACTGACAAGGTTTGGAGTATTATGGCTAGGTCCCTCGAACCAGCTTGGGATTTTAACGATCTAACTCGCAGTTCTACAGAATTTGGCACGGTCTCCCTCAGGAAGATATCCAACAACTCTATCAAACAGTGTCAGGCCGAATATGGCTCTGAGCACTATGGGGCTTAACTTCTTAGGTCATCATTCCCCTAGAACTTAGAACTACTTAAACGTAACTAACCTAAGGACATCACACACATCCATGCCCGAGGCAGGATTCGAACCTGCGGCCGTAGCGGTCGCGCGGTTCCAGACTGTAGCGCCTAGAACCGCTCGGCCAATCCGGCCGGCGCAGGCCGAATAACTCCTTTCACAAGGACCAGAGGTGGACTACTAGTTATTGACTTGTTCAATTTGTGAAGCCCTTTCCCCTGAATAAATCATCCAATTTTTCTCAACTTGCAATCATTTGTTTGTCAGTTCATGTGCATAAAATCTATCTATTTGCGTCCCATTAGGAAAATTCTCTCGGATGTCTCTTTCCTTTTTTGTCTTAGAGTGCAGTTACGTTACACATACCCCTGGTGAAAAGAGCGAGTTCTTTCCTCGTTGGGGTACCAGCAGTTTGTCGTCGTTGTCCACTCCGCCGTGGTTGTCTCTTACAACGCTATTAAGCCTTTCACCACCGGCTGAACAAGGTCTCGCTGTGGTGCATGTCTGCAGCCTACGACCATCAGTTGGCGAATGTGAATGGAAACGTCTCGGATGCCTAGATGTTGGAAGATCCTGCAGATCAGTAATAATCATCTTCCGTTCTTGGGCGTGTAGCACGTCAGCTCATACCAGCTACAGATTGGACTCATCTGAACAGGCCACGGTTTTCCAGTCGTCTGGGGTTCAACCGATGTGGTTACAAGCCCAGGAGAGGTTCTGTGACGGCTCCCAAACCCAAGGTCCTCGGCAGTACTTTTGGGGCAGCCAGCACAAATTGTATAAAGCGTGGGTAGTGACCAGGATGTAGCTATGTCTGTTGGCCGAAAAATAATTGATGACGAGAATTGCGCCAGCTAGAATGAAGAGATAACTTTATTTCTGACAAAACATGCACAGGCAATGCAAGTCCAAGTAATATCCAAGAGTAATCCGTGTACTGAGCCTAGTCGAATACAATAGCAAATATCACGGTGCAATGGCTCCGCTATAGACTCCACGAAAGGCTAGCAATAGACAATCGTCAATAGACTGTCCGTCTCTGGGCTTTTTTTTTTTTTTTTTACTTTATTGTTAGTTTAACACCTGTACAACAGGCAGGCTGTCAGCAGCATTCTACGCTGCTCTTCAGCCATAGAATACACAATGAGAAAAAAAAAAACAGGAAGAATACACGTAAGTTCCAGAACGGTGGGCAATAAAACGGTAGACACAAAGACAAACATGGAGCCGTTCACACTCGACGATAATCCACACGGCAAACTTTTGAAACGAGGCACAAACACTGAAGATGGCGATGGCACAGGTGACCGATGGAGTGCGACGGTGAACACCGAACACTAAACACGACGGCACACACGAGACACTGAGGGCGATGATCTCCGGCGCGCGAAAGTCCACGTAGCGAGTGCGGGTCCGGGGACCTGCCAAGAAAGGTGGAGGGGGGGTGGGAGAGGGAGAGGGGAGAGCAGAGATGCCATGGGCAAAGGAGATAAGAGGAAAGGAGGAAGGGGGAGGGGAAGCCCGGGGGAAGAGGGATGGAGGAAGAGGGATGGGGGGGGGGGAAAGGAGAGAGAAGGGAGGGAGGGTGCCTAAAGGAAAGGACACCGGAAGCGGGGGGGGGGGGCAGATCAAAGATGATAGGAGGAGTAGATGGAGGGGAGGAGGACATCATCAGGGAGGGGGAGCTGGCGGAAGCCACCTTGGGAGAGGGTAAGGAGGGTGGAGAGATGGAGGCCGGTGGGACATGGGAATACAGGTGCGGCAGTTGGCGGGGGTGAGAGAGGATGGGCGAGACAAGCGGGTGAGGAGGATCGAGTTTGCGGGAGGTGTACAGGATCCGTATCCTTTCAAGGAAAAGGAGGTGGGGGAATGGACTGAGATCGTACAGGATCCACGTGGGGGAGGGGAGACGGATGCGATAGGCGAGGCGGAGAGCATGGCGTTCAAGGATTTGAAGGGATTTATAAAAGGTAGGGGGGGGGGCGGCGGAGATCCAGGCCAGATGGGCGTAACAAAGGATAGGGCGGATGAGGGGTCCAGACCTCACGTACGGCCGGAAAGGAGCTTGAGGAGACGGCGTCGGGAGCGTGCCTTGGCTTGGATTGTCTGGAGGTGAGGAGTCCACGAGAGGCGACGGTCGAGGGTGACGCCAAGGTACTTAAGGGTGGGAGTGATGGCGATAGGATGGCCATCGTCTCGGGGTCAGTGCTCCTCCTTATATGCAAAAGGCAGAGGGCACTGCGGACCCGAGCTCAGCCATGGCGCGACCTCTTCGGTCGGCGGTAACGCCCTGAGACGCCGACGGCCGCGACAGGAACTGTGGCCAGTGATGTCAAGGTCAGGGCGTGCGTGCGCGAGTTGGTTGGTTGGTTGGGTCCGGTGATACAACAAGAGGCGCTGCAGGTGACGTCCTGATGTGCCGTTAGCAAAGACACTCGCGTAGGTCGCCTTCTGCCATACCCCATTAACGCCAAATTTCGCCGCACTGTCCTAATGGATACGTTGGTTGTATAACCCACTTTGATTTCACCGGTTATTTCATGCAATGTTGCTTGTCTGTCAGCACTAACAATTGTGCATAAACGTCGATGCTCTTGGTCGTTACGTGAAGGCATTCGGCCACTATTTTGTCATTGGTGAAAGGTATGCCTGAAATTTGGTATTTTCTGCACGCTCTTGGCACTGGTGGTATCAGAATATTGAATTCCCTAACGATTTCCGAAGTGGAATGTCCCATGCGTTTATCTCCAACTACCATTCTGCCTTCAAAGTCTGTTAATTCCCCTGTGCGGCCATAATCACGTCGGAAACCTATTCACAACGAACACTTGAGCATAAATGAAAGCTCCGCCAATGCACTGCCGTTTTATAGCTTGTGTACGCGATACTACCGCCATCTGTATAAGTGCACATAGCTATCTCACGACTTTTTTCACGTCAGTATAGAAACATTAGGCGGCTTCCGTCAGTTCTTAAGCGTCATATATATTTTTGTACAGCGACCATTGCCCAAGTCTATTATTAGTTGAAGCAATACAGCTCGTGAGATGGTTTACAGCAGGGCACATATTGAGGTGGGGAGCAACCTTGTATTTCCACACTGAAAGCAGTTTTAGAAGACAGGGAAAGCAGTATACGTTCCGTGTAACCAGAAATTGATAGGTATGGCCAAGTACTGAAGGTGATTCGTTGGAGGACAGTGTTTCTATGCCTGCGTAGTCGATGGACTTATGAAAATGAATTTAGAGTCGCCATGTTAAAAGCATACCTCATATTAATAAGTCGCGCAATATACGACGGCGTGCTGAAAAGAAATGCCTTCAAATTTTTAAGTTGAAACTCTGAAAGGTTTTCAAATAAATCAAGCAAACTAACGTTCTGTATCTTTACTCTTCATGGCTACATACCTGCAGCCTCTGCCGCTGAAGTCTCCGAAGGGTAGCGTGTAACACGGTGGGCGTAATGTGGCTATGTCGTGTGTGAGAAAGAGTGTGCTGTAATAGTGTTTCGAATTCGAAGAGTTCGCACACATGGAGCACCCTGTTCTTCAGCATGAAGATGCCAGACCACTCGCTACAGCATGCTGGTTATGCTGAGCTGATCACCACTTCCTGCCTCAGGAAATGCGGTTCACACACAGTTATGCAATCGCACACAGAACGAAGTTTACACGATCCACAGGCAGGTGCCGCACATAAATTGCCTACCTCAGGTAACAGGGCATCCCTGTGACAACATGGAAGGCATCTCGCTGCAAAGACAACAAAAATTAATTTGCTAAAACTCGAGTATAGCGGAGCGCGTATTAGACGGGGTGAACGCTGAAGAAAAGAAGTTGAAGCAGTAGTGCGTTCTCCTCGATTTGGATAAACAGAAATTCGTTCTTCGCCTAGCTAAAATTCTCTCTCTTTCGCCTTTGGTTAGTTTATCCTAGCGGAAAACTGAATCACTTATTTTTCAAAGGGGACAACTTGCCATCGATAAATTATTTAGGAGGAGGAAATAATACTCCACAATCTTGTTTGAAAATTTGAAGACCAATTTTTTTCTACTGTTTGAAACAATAATTCCTTTTCTGAAATGTGTAAGGCTAATATTATCTAGTTTGAAAAATATTTGTGGGTGCCTCGGTAATTTTTTTATTCCCTTATCGCAATAAATGAAGAAGAAAATATATTTTAAGGCAAATATTACCTAGTTTGAAAAGTATTTGTGGCTGCCGTGATAATATTTTATTCTCTTATCGCAATAAATGAGGAAGAAAATATATTTTAAGGCACTTATTTAAATAACATGAAAGTAAGAACTTATAAATAATTAATGACAGTGTTTTGACTGCAAGAACTGTAATAAAAAGTAATTATGTCTATCTTGAGCTTACTATTAAACGGAAAAATTTATTATCCTCATACATAATCGTGTTTGAAGTTCTTTTAAATGCCTTTGAACTTAAACCACTGAATATTTTTAACGTTAACTTTGTACCTCTAAGTATTCAAAAAATGTCTTAGGAACATACATAAATACAAAACATGTTGCAAAAAAAGACTAGCCAGTTGTTCACAAAACTGTCTTATGTTTATACGAAAATGAAATGTGTTATAAGAGATGATTGGTTCTAGTCACTTATCAGTCACCTTCATCCACTTCTTTGCTAGACCACGACTTCAGCTGAATATAAAAGACTTGAGGTTGCGGATCTGTAATATACTTCAGTGATTTCTCACTGTCACTGCTATCTTCTTCTTTATGAGAACATTCCAATGATACGCTTCCGTTCGAGCAAGCCTGATCTTCTTGTTGGGAAAATATGTCCCGTTTTTCACTAATGTAAAGGTATGGACTTAGAGTCTTCCAACATACGGCTTATTAAAAACTTGCCCTTTCACTTCTCAGCTGTACTCATCGTACTTAAACTGTTGGGGAGCAAAAGATACTCTGTCCTTTTTTCTAGTGTCTGTTCTCATTGCTTCAGCTGAGATGAAGACCTTTTTATATAAAAGGAACCACTATGTTTTAATATTCACTGCGTCGCTTGTTTTTGCTGTATAAACTTTAAAAAGGCCAAGGCACCTACATTCGGTGATATGTGACATGTCTAGAGTAAGCGCTCGATAGTACATTCGTCATTCGTAATTTTCTTTTCACAACAGTTAATTCACGGTCAGACGGTAGATAAGGGTGCCTTCTAATGGCGAAATAGTAGTAGATGTTGTCAAATCTATTTCTTTAGAATCAAATACCAATTTTCACGGATTGAACTTTAAAAATATTTTGATATCACTAATAGTTTATGAAATAGTTTCATAAAAACTTTCATCCCCAATTTCACCCCCTAGGGGTTTAAATTCTAAGAAACACTGAAACACGTATATTTTCAAGAAACTTTTCACCTCCTTAAGGGTTGATTTTCCTAAAATGCTTAAATGTGTGTTTCCTGATGTCAGGCCGAGAAACCAAATACCAGCTTTTGAAGTTCCGAAAAATCCCTTCTCAGACGATGTCTACAACATAATACCAACATTCTCACCAAATTTCAAGTTTTGGAGCTGGGAGATGATGTGAGAGTCAGGATATTTCCTTTAATATACGCAGAATATATCGTTGTCACAAGGATCAGATCATTCTGAATAATGAAGATGGCGGGGGAGGGGAGAAGAAGGGGGGGGGGGATGGCTGCCACAGGTAAAACAAATATGTATCTCGATGATACACTGACATACTACTCTAAGGTGTAACTACAATTGTGACGTGTTCTGACGCAGATCTGAGCTACATCTAAAGTATGATGACATGCACCAAGTATATCCCAAACAGAAAATACATAAGTAGTTATCGTCTAAAGCATATTATTATTGATATTTTTATAATCCGCATTCGACGTATCCACTCATAAAATTTTGATCTCTGTAAAAGGTGGCTTATGAAAATGGGCAAAACCCAAAATTAGCCAGCCAATAAATGCATAAAATTAGCTAAAAACATTCTTTGTCACATAAATATTTTATTCAAACTGGTGGCCTGTTTCGATCTATTGTAGTTAGACCATCTCCAAACCTTGAACTTCATGATGGTGAAAGAAGCTTGGCTGCCTGAGTGCTCTAGAAATGTGTAATCGACTCTCTCTAGAGCAGCCTGCTCAACCAACCCAGCGCTTCTCATCATCATGAAGCTAAAGGTCTGAAGATGATTCTAGTACAGCAGAACTAAACCGGGCACCATTTTAAATAAAATATTTATGCGGTCAAGACTGTTTTCAGCAGATTTTATTGACGCCTGAGGTCAAGGGGTGCTGGATGCCCATCCTGCCGCCACCCCGTACCCCCCAGGACGGAATGAGTGTACCCCAGCTGTCTGTGTCTAGTGTAATCCATGGAATAGTGCGAATGTGTTCAGATGTCTGCGAGGCGAGTAACTGAGGCGGAACATGGGTTCAAAAAATGGCTCTGAGCACTATGGGACTTAACATCTTAGGTTATCAGTCCCCTAGAACTTAGAACTACTTAAACCTAACTAACCTAAGGACATCACACACATCCATGCCCGAGGCAGCATTCGAACCCGCGACCGTAGCAGTCCCGCGGTTCCGGACTGAAGCGCCTAGAACCGCACGGCCACCGAGGCCGGCGCGGAACATGCGGACCAGCCCCATATTCACTTAGCGGGATGTGGAAAACCGCCTAAAAACCACATTCAGGCTGGCCGACACACCGGCCGCCGTCGGTAATCCGCCGGGCGAATTCGGTCTGGGGCTGGCGCGTCCACCCGAGTCCAGGAAGCAGCGCATTAGCGCTCTCGGCTAACCTGGTGGGTCCGCTGTTTTCCTAGAACAATGTTCCAAAAAATAATAAATAAATACTGCCTATACAGGAACAAATAAAAATGATTTTTCATCAAGATATAAGTATGTCATCTCATGCTGTTTCTGGTCTATGTCGGAGTTCATCAATCACGGTGGCTATCAAGTGGTAGCTTGTTATTCACTCGGTAACCAAGACCCGATGTTTTCAGTGGGGGAGAGATCTGGTGAACGTCCTGGACAAGGACATGGACAAAGGCCATCTACATCCAGGTATATCAGAAGAATGCATACGGTCTTATGCTATCTTGTTAAATGGTAACGTCATGGGGGTCTTGACTATACGAAGGGCATTCAATGAGTAATGTAACGCATTTTTTTCTCGGGCACTTTCAGTTGAAAAAAAAAATGCAGAAGCTGGGCTTCTTTGGTTTCATGAAATTCCGATTAGTGGCGGCGCAATACTTTGTCGTCAAAACGGCGTCTCTAATGAGATACGTTCCAAGCAAAGAGCTGTCATTGAGTTTCTTTTGGTGGAAGACCAGAGCTTCGCAGAGATTCATAGGCGTTTGCAGATTGCGGAGACCTGGCTGTGAACAAAAGCACGGTGAGTCGTTGTGTGAGGCGTCTGTCATCATCGCAACCAGGTCGTGCAAATCCGCCCACGTACTGCCCTGGTGCAGACATCTCCGACTCTCCTGCAGTGTTGGAAAGTGCGGACACTCTCATTCGAGATGATCGACAGATCACAATGAAACATCTCACTGCTCACATGGACGTCTCTGTTGGTACTGCCGACACACTTGTCCATCAGTTGGCTCCGAGATCGACCTGTAAGCCAGCCGGAGTGGCCGAGCGGTTCTAGGCACTACAGTCTGGAACCGCGCGACCGCTACTGTCGCAGGTTCGAATCCTGCCTCGGGCATGGATGTGTGTGTTTTCCTTAGGTTAGTTAGGTTTAAGTAGTTTTAAGCTCTAGGGGACTGATGACCTCAGAAGTTAAGTCCCATAGTGCTCAGAGCCATTTGAACCATATTTTTTTTTTTTTTTTTTTTTGGACCAGTAGATTGGTACCTATCGGGCGCGCAGACCTTTCCATTAAGGTGACGTCATGCTGTCGCACTGAACTGAGATTATGTTGTAAAATCGATTGCTGTAGACAAAAGAGTGAAGAATAACATGGTTTCTCGCCAACTAACGGAAAAACATAAAGAGGAACAAAGAACCACGAAGGGTCATCTGGAACTGCTTGCGTATTACAAGGCTGATCGTGAGATTCTTCTGTCGAACATGGTCACAGGCAATGAAACATAGATTCAATATTTCGAAGCGGAAACAAAACAGCAATCCGTGTAGTGGCGCCACACAGATCTGCTCATCCGATAATACCTCACAAAACTTCATTGGACTGTTCTTCCTCATCCACCCTACAGTCGGGATCTCGGAACTTCCGAATTCCATTTGTTTGGACCAATGAAGGATGTACTCCGCAGGGAAGCAGTACGTGGATGGTGGGGAGGTTACTGATACACCACGGCATTGACTCCAACGTTGACCAGTCGAGTGGCACCATGTGGGTATACAGACCCTCCCAGTAAGGTGGCGTAAGGCCACCATGGTACAAGGAGATTATATTGAAAAATAGGCAAGAGAGAGGGGAATAAATAGTGTATTGGACTCCTGAATAGAAGCAACTTACTGAACGCCTATCGTAGATCATAGCCTCTGGCCTTATCACGTCGGAAATGTAACATCTGCTGGTCAAGTTACCGACTACGCCGACCAGTGGTGATGGTGCTGAGTATCGATTGGCACCACATCACCACGCCAGGTGCTCGACTTGTATGACAATGGCGAATGTCACCTAGCGACGTTTGCTCTCCACCGAGTCTACAGACAAAAATTCAAATGGTTCAAATGGCTCTGAGCACTATGGGACTTAAGTTCTGAGGTTATCAGTCCCCTAGAACTTAGAACTACTTAAACCTAACTAGCCTAAGGACATCACACACATCCATGCGCGAGGCAGGATTCGAACCTGCGACCGGAGCGGTCGCGCGGTTCCAGACTGTAGCGCCTAGAACCGCTGGGTCACTCCGCCCGGCAGTCTCCAGACAAGGACGCATCTATCGTGATGCTATAACGCTGAATCGAGTCTCATTAGTGTCGATTGTGGTGCTCCAGACGTCATTGCACTGTCCATGGTACGAACAAGCCCGTTTTCTGACTCGAAGTTCACCCGCTGCGTAATCTTCTCTTATGTACAGAATGTAGGCACCATTGAGCTGTTCCGCTGAATTGGTAATCATTTTCATATCGAAGCAAGCAGTAGAATTAATTCCAATTTGACTTTTATTGTGCTCTCTTCACACTATTGCGCTTTTAATGGCCAGGAGTGTATTAGAACATAATTTGGTTTTTCCGTTTGTTATTTGTTAGTAGAAACATGCTGCAGCACGTTCTTCTACACTGTCCAGTCACATTAATATGGTTACCGGTCAAAAGACTCAATAACCACCTTTCCCTCCGCGATACGTGTAGGAAGAGTGTCAGTGAGGTTCTGGAAGGTGCTGGAGCATGCATGAAGCCATGCCAACTCCAGCGCCGAGGCCGGCTTCGCTAGGTTTCTCGGATGAGGATCCATGACGCGAGCAGCCCGATAGGGGAGGTGCCACAGATCCCCGACTGGGTGTAAATCCAGGGAGTATAGTGCCCAGGGGAGTACGGTAAAGTCATACTGGTTCTCTTCGAACCACGCTTGAACAATGCGAGCTGTGTGCAACGTTGCATGTCCTACTGGTAGATGCCATCGTACCGAGAAAAAAGAAACTGAATCTAGGCGTGGACATGGCTCCGAAGCATAGGTGCATACTTGTGTTGATGAACTGTGCCTTCCACAATGACGAGATGACGCAGCGAATGCCACGAAAACACTCCCTACAGCATAATGCGTGCAGGGTGTTTGTTCTCAGACGTTTAAGGCTGTACGCGCCAGCGGCCTTCTGTTCGATGGAGGGTAAAACGTCATTCATCTGAGAAGGCCAATCGTCACCTCCCAGTGGACCGCTCCACTGCAGTATCGGCGTGACAACTCCAGACACCAGTCAGCGTGGGTTCCTGAACCAGGTGCCTGCTGCGGAGACCCGTACACATCAATGTTCGCTGGACAGTCGTTGAGGAGACTCTGTTGGTAGCCCCTTGGTTCATCTGGATGGTTAGTTCTTCAGCAGCTGCACGTCTATTCGACCGGACACATTTCCGCAACCGTCGCTCGCCCTTGTCATCTATGGCCCCAGGTGCACCACATTTGCCTCGACGCAGTCATTGGATAGCGGGATAGCGCCACCCTGCCATGCACGGTATACTTTAACCACGGTGGCATGCGAACAGTTTATTAACTTAGCTGTTTCGGAAATGCTTCCATCCTTGCCCCGAAAGTCAATCATTATGGCCTATTGGATGTCAGATAAATCGCTCCCTTTCCGCATTACGACTCCACTGTTGTCTGCGTCCTCTCCGAAAGCTTCACAAGGGTTGGAACCTAAGCAGTGGCAACTATTTATTCACAACCGATACAAAAGAGTTACATGTTTGCACCTGTTCTTGTCCTTCAAAGTAGTCACCAGCCGTGCGTAGAAACCGTTGCCAGCGATGTGGAAGGCGTAGTATACCGTTAGCAGAGCCTGTTCTGTTGATGGTGCGAATGGAGCGGTCTACTACCTGTCGAAACTCTGGAACAGTTCTGAAGTGAATGCCACGAAGTGGTTCCTTCATCTTCAGAATCAAATCAAAGTCACAAAGACTTAAGTCCGGGGAGTATGGTGGATGGCACAGTACTTCCCAGTCCCATCGACCTAACAGAGCAGCCACAGCTTGCGCTGTATGCGACCGCGCATTGTCGTACAAAATGATGGGTGGGTTGCGCAGATAGTGTCGCCGCTTCTTTCGCGAAGCTGGTCGTAGGTGGTGCTCCAAAAACGAACAGTAACACTGTGCATTGACGGTCTGCCGTGGAGGAACGTAAAGCGTTAGGGTAACACCATCTCAGTCGTACACGAGAATCATCCATACTGGAGCCCTGACGCACTTTCGACTTTCGCGGCGACCCATAATGACGAACTTCGTGCCATTCGCTTCAGAACTGTTCCAGAGATTCGACAGGCAGTAGACCGCTCCATTCGCACCATCAACAGAACAGGCTCTGCTAACGGTATACTACGCATTCCACATAGCTGGCAACGGGTTCTACACAACGCTGGTGACTACTTTGAACGATAGTAACAGGTACAACTCTTTTGCATCGGTTGTAAATAAATAGTTCGCACCATTTAAGTTCCAACCCTCATATATACCCTCCACTGGTAGGGCTACAACTGTATGTGAGCGGTCATTGCATTTTGACGTAGAACATAGGCGGTGCTCACATTTATGTGACTAGACCGTGTAATCTGTGGCTCTCTAGTGTAAGCACAGGCACAGAACAGTTTTAAAGTTTCGTTCAAAATGGCTCTGAGCACTATGGGACTTAACTTCGGAGGTCATCAGTCCCCTAGAACTTAGAACTACTTAAACCTAACCAAACTAAGGACATCACACACATCCATTCCCGAGGCAGGATTCGAACTTGTTACCGCAGCAGTGGGACTGAAGCCCCTAGAACCGCTCGGAAAGTTTCGTTACTTGCCGTGAAAGTTACTGCTTTTCAAGGTAAATACCTAGTACGGTCGAAGATAACAGCTGAACAGTTTGTCAGCATAGTATGCTTGTCGGTTGGCTTTAGTGCATAAAACAGCAATAATAATAATAAATATTATTTTTTGTTATTTTGCTGTATGTAGTTACCCCTTGCTGTTACTTCTTGTGTGCGCAGCCTGTCAGTACCTCGCAGGTTTGTGAGTTGTTCAAGAACTGCGCATTGACAAAGTAAGTTAAAGCTCATCACTGGTACAAACAGTAAGAACACGAGAAGAGTGTCTGCTGTTCATGAGCAGACTTGCTCGCGGTTTGGTGTTCTCCGCAGCACACTTTTGTTGGCCAATCGCGGTATCCCCGCTCACTTGATGCCTATATTAGAATTAACTTGCGCTGAGTGCCGTTAGAACCAAGTTTTACACTGGCAGACGGCGTTTCAACAGAATGGTTTTCTTTTATACTCGTTGTTTATCAGGAAAATGATTAAAACAGACATTCTGAACATTTAGTTCGTTTTAAAATAATCACGCTGTCAGTAAATACATATATGTCTACACCTTTAAGTGAACCCATGCCATTAAATGCCAGGAAGCGAGAAAGAAGATTGTCTGGGATGCCTCTCGAATTATGGTATATACGAAAATCTGCACAAATTTCAAGCAATTTATGGAGGAATAAACAGAAGATTGAAGTACAAAACCAAAAAAGAAAGGAAAAAAAAGATTTTATTAAAGTATGGAGACACCATCAAGAGGTGGAAACGATGACAGTAACATAGCAGCAACAAATGGTTCAAATGGCTCTGAGCACTATGGGACTCAACTGCTGAGGTCATTAGTCCCCTAGAACTTAGAACTAGTTAAACCTAACTAACCTAAGGACATAACAAACATCCATGCCCGAGGCAGGATTCGAACCTGCGACCGTAGCGTTCTTGCGGTTCCAGACTGCAGCGCCTTTAACCGCACGGCCACTTCGGCCGGCTTAGCAGCAACAGGATGAGAGTGTTGAGTAGAGTGAAAGGCTGCATAATTAGAGATCAGATCAGAATAGAAAACCTACTGAACTGAATGTAGATGCTACTAATGAAGAAATAGGCAGAAACAACAAGTGAACAGAATGAAAAACAAAAGAGTACGCTATATATCTGTTAAGTACAATCAGATTCAAAGGAGAGACATAGGTCGACAAAGGAAAGGATCGACATATGCTCTGAGAAGGCTGTACAGGGCTTTTCATAACGCCTGCCTGTAACACGACGACGGAGTACGCGTACAGAATCTCGGTACGAATGCCTCACAATATCACCGTGTTCCACTGACTGCACCATTGGACTGTATGTGTCACAGGATGTGTTAGCCTTTGTAATTACAGTCGCTCCGTGGCTGAGGTGGTAGCGAGCTTCTGCGTCAGCAGACTTTTCTGCGGCTCGGCGGCAGGTACTCGGCACGGCCGACAGCCCTCCAGCCGCGCACGCACAGACTGGGGACACGCGAACAATGCCAGCAACCCGCCTCTGATCTCGCCGCGCCGTACAATATCCGTGCAGCGCACAACCCGCGCGTATCCTTACCGCCAGGTACAGTACAACTTGCCCCATAGACTGCACAGTTTTTGTTGATAGAAGTCCTCACTGCAACGGAATAAAATATTTCGTATCCAATCAAAACATTTTCTTTAAAGGCTTTCCAGTGGTACAACTACGCGCTTTGCTGTTCCTTATCTATATAAACGATTTGGGAGACAACCTGAGCAGACGTCTTAGGTAGTTTGCAGATGACGCTGTCGTTTATCGACTAATGAAGTCATCAGAAGTTCAAAACAAACTGAAAAACGGTTTAGAATAAATATCTGAATGGTGCGAAAAGTGGCAACTGACCCTAAATAACTAAAAGTGTGAGGTCATCCACATGAGTACTAAAAGGAACTCGTTAAACTTCCATTACACGATAAATCTGTCTAATCTAAAAGCCATAAAGTCATCTAAATACCTAGGTATTGCAACTACGAACAACTTAAATAGGAAGGAACACATAGAAAATGTTGTGGGGAAGGCTAACTAAAAACTGCGTTTTATTGGCAGCACACTCAGAAAATGTAACAGACCTACTAAGGATACTGCCTACACGACGCTTGTCCGTCTTCTTTTAGAATACTGCTGCGTGGTGTGGGATCCTTACTAGATAGGGCTGACGGAGTACATAGAAAAAGTTCAAAGAAAGGCAGCACGTTTTGTATAATCGCGAAATATGGGAGAGAGTGTGACAGAAATGATACAGGATTTAGGATGAACATCATTAAAAGAAAGGTGCTTCTCGTTGCGACAGAATCTTCTCACGAAATTCCAATCACCAACTTTCTCCTCCGAATGCGAGAATATTTTGTTGACACCTACTTACATAGAGAGTAATGATCACAAAGATAAAATAAGGGAAATCAGAGCTCGTACGGAAAGATATAGGTGTTCATTCTTTCCGCGCGCTATTCGAAATTGGAATAATAGAGAATTCTGAAGGTGGTCGATGAACCCTCTGCCAGGCACTTAAATGTGATTCGCAGAGTATCCATGTACATGTAGATGTACTCAATTGTTTATTAAGATATGCTACATTAACAGACACTCTATGAGGCAGAAGGCAATAATACTGGCAAAAGTCTTTTATTGTGCTCTTCTGCTTTAGATCGCACAAACGGTATCACAAACAGATTCGGCTTCTCAGCGATTTATCAGCAGGTACTCTATTTTTAAAAAAGGGGGCACGGGAGTAGCTAAATACTGGGAAACTAAATCACACTGCCAGATCTCCGTAGACAGTCTGCAAACGCCTATGAATATCTTCCACGATCTGGTTTTTCGCCAACTACACACAATAACACGCAGTTGAACAGGTTACATGCGAGGGGTGTTCGATAAGTAATGCAACAATTTTTCTCTGAAAGCAGGTTAGTTCTGTTCAGGATTCCAGTGCATCACATTATTACCCACACTCCTGGCAACAAAACCCTATTTTCAACGTAATTACTGATCAATACGACGATCTTATGTCAGTTGACTTGGAGGGCCTGCTTGTCCTCATGGTACCACTCTACTGGTCGACGTCGGAGCCAATGTCACTCTGCCGGCCGCTGTGGCCGAGCGGTTCTAGGCGCTTCTGTCCGGAACCGCGCTGCTGCTACGGTCGCAGGTTCAAATCCTGCCACGGGCATGGATGTGTGTGATGTCCTTAGGTTGGTTAGGTTTAAGTAGTTCTAAGTCTAGGGGACTGATGACCTCAGATGTTAAGTCCCATAGTGCTTAGAGCCATTTGAACCAAGGTCATTCTGCATCAATAAAAAAATGGCTCTGAGCACTGTGGGACTTAACTGGTGAGGTAATCAGTCCCTTAGAACTTAGAACTACTTCAATCTAACTAACCTAAGGACATCACAAACATCCATACCCGGGGCAGGATTCGTACCTGCGAACGTAGCGGTCGCGCATTTCCAGACTGTAGCGCCTAGAACCGTTCGGCCACTCCGGCCGGCTCTGCATCAATAACCTCCCTATATTCAACGTACCGCTTTCCTAGGAGTGAATCCTTCATTGGGTCGTATAGGTGGAAGATGGGAGGTGCGAGATCCATGATGCAGGGTGGATGAGGACGAACAATCCAATGACGTTTCATGAGCTCCTCTCGGGTGCACAGACTTCTGCGAGAACTTGCATTGTCATGGAGAAAGAGAATTTCGTGACGAACACTCCGAAACCGTTTGTTCAGTTCTCCTGATGGTAGCAGAACACAAGTCAGAGTTTATCGTAGCACCTTGAGGGAGAACATCAAAAAGAATAACCTCTTCAGATTCCAGAGGACTGTCGCCATGACTTTCCCGACTGAGGGCGCTGTTTTTTCTGCGGAGAACAGGTGGTGTGACGCCCCTCCATGGATTGCTCCTTTGTTTCTAGTTCGAAGTGATGCAACCATGTTTCACGATCAGCCGCATTACATGCAAGCAATTCCGCGCAGATGGTTCCTCGCTGTTCTTTACCGTCTCATCTACATCTACATGGATACTCTGCAAATCACATTTAAGTCCCTGGCAGAGGGTTCATCGAACCACCTTCACAATTCTCTATTATTCCAATCTTGTACAGCGCGCGGAAAGAATGAACATTTATATTTTTCCGTAAGAGCTCTGATTTCCCTTATTTTATCGTGGTGCTCTCCCCCATATTTCGAAATAACACAAAACGTGCAGCCTTTCTTTGACCTTTTTCGATGTACTCCGTCAGTCCCATCTGGTAAGGATCTCACACTGCTCAGCAGTATTCTAAAAGAGGACGGACAAGCATAGTGTAGGCAGTCTCCTTACAAGGAAACCTGCCCATCGCAGGCCTCTCAGATTTAGTTATAAGTTGGCACAGTGGATAGGCCTTGAAAAACTGACCACAGATCAATCAAAAAAACAGGAAGAAGTTGTGTGGAACTATGAAAAAATAAGCAAAATATACAAACTGAGTAGTCCATGTTGAAGATAGGCAACAACAATGAGAGTAAAAACTCAGGAGCGCCGTGGTCCCGTGGTTAGCGTGAGCAGATGCTGAACAAGAGGTCCATGGTTCAAGTCTGCCCTCGAGTGAAGAATTTAATTTTTTATTTTCAGCACATGTTCAGATTTGCTTGGACATATGCAGGATTTGACGGTCTACACACGGAAAATTTGAAAACGTTAAAAACATATGTTTTGACAGAGCACAGGGAAAACTATGCTACTGTGAAACTTGCATTCATTTGTTGTAATTTATGTGACAAACTCTTATGTTTTCATCACTTTCTTGTGAGTGATTATCACATCCACAAGAAAACCTAAGTCAGGCAAGGTAGAAGAATCTTTTTACCCATTCGCCAAGTGTACAAGTTAGGTGGGTCGACAACATATTCCTGAAATGTGACGCACATGCCGTCACCAGTGTCGTATAGAATATAACAGATTCCTGTGGAGGAATCGGTTGACCTATGACCTTGCGATCAAATGTTTTCGGTTCCCATTGGAGAGGCACGTCCTTTCGTCTACTAATCGCACTGTTTTGTGATGCGGTCGCAAAACACAGACACTAAACTTATTACAGTGAACAGAGACGTCAATGAACGAACGGACAGATCATAACTTTGCGAAAATAAAGAAAGTAAACTTTTCGCTCGAGGGAAGACTTGAACCAAAGATCTCTCGTTCCGCAGCTGCTCACGCTAACCACGGGACCACGGCGCTCCTGAGCTCACACTCTCCTTGATGTGACATATCTTCCGCATGGACTACTCAGTTTGTATATTTTGCTTATTTTTTTCATAGTTCCACGCAACTTCTTCCAGTTTTCTCGACTGATCTGTGTTCAGTTATTCAAGGCCTATCAACTGTGCGGACTTATAGCTAAATCTGAGGGGGGTGCGATGGGGAGCTTCCCTTGTTAGTAGCTCTGTTACATTCCCTAAGTGTCCTCAGTGTCTGCTGTTATACGGTCTCCTGTTAGAAGGCGAGGAACCCAGTGGGTACACGTCTTTGCACCGCAACTGATGGACGAGTGTGTCATCACTACAAGCAGAGACGTCCCTATGTACAATGAGGCGCTCGATTGTGATCTGTCGATCACCTCGAATGAGCGTGTCCGCACGTTCCAATGTTGCAGGAGTCACAGTAGTGTACGGCCGTCCGGATCGTGGGAGACGGGACAGGTCTGGGCGACATTGTTGTCATGATGACAGACGTCTCGCCCGGCAACTCACTGTGGTTTTGTTCACTGCCAGGTCTCGGTAGACATTCTGAAAGTGCCTACGAATATCTGTGATGATTTGGTTTCTCCGCCAAAAGAAAATCAGTGACAGCTCTCTGCTAGGAATGTACTTCCGTTACAGAAGCTATTTTCAAGGCTACGTACGGCGCCGGCACCTATCGGAACTTCATGAAGCTATAGGGGTTGAAGCAGGAATATTCGATGATGTCAGAGAACAATAGAAATTAGCCGATAAAAAAAATGCAATACTTATTGAACACCCCTCATAGTTAGAGGCAAGGAGAGGATCTCACAGTGCAAACATATATGCACTTCTCATCCATATGAACCTCCTTACAGTATTCGTTGCTTGGACTCCCTTAACATTCTTTACTCCCCATTCTTGCATTCATTAGAAGATTTAATATTTCTTGAGGTATCTACATACGTACTCCGCAATCCACCATACGGTGCGTGGTGGATGGTACCTCCTACCACAACTACCATGTTCTCTCCCTGTTCCACTCCCAAACAGAACGAGGGAAAAGTGACTGCCTATATGCCTCTGTACGAGCCCTAATCTCTCTTATCTTTGTGGTCTTTCCGCGAAATGTAAATTGGCGGCAGTAAAATTGTACTGCAGTCAGCCTCAAATGCTGGCTCTCTAAATTTCCTCAGTAGCGATTCACGAAAAGAACGCCTCCTTTCCTCTAGAGACTCCCACCCGAGTTCCTGAAGCATTACTGTAACACTCGCGTGATGATCAAACCTACCAGTAACAAATCTAGCAGCGCGCCTCTGAATTGCTTCTATGTCCTCCCTCAATCCGACCTGATAGGGATCCCAAACACTGGAGCAGTACTCAAGAATAGGTCGTATTAGTGTTTTATAAGCGGTCTCCTTTACAGATGAACCACATCTTCCCAAAATTCTACCAATGAACCGAAGACGACTATCCGTCTTCCCCACAGCTGCCATTACTTACTTGTCCCATTTCATATCGCTCTGCAATGTTACGCCCAAATATTTAATCGACGTGACTGCCAAGCGCCACACTACTAATGGAGTATTCAAACATTAAAGGATTCTTTTTCCTATTCATCTGCATTAATTTACATTTATCTATATTTAGAGTTAGCTGCCATTCTTTACACCAATCACAAATCATGTCCAAGTCATGTTATAAGCTCCTAAAGTCACTCAACAACGACACCTTCCCGTACACCACAGCATCATCAGCAAACAGCCGCACAATGCTATCCACCCTGTCCAAAAGATAATTTATGTAGATAGAAAACAACAGCGGACCTACCACACTTCCCTGAGGCACTCCAGATGATACCCTCACCTCCGATGAACACTCACCAGGACTCATCGGGACGTGTCATATAAACCGATCCCTTCATTTGTCAAGTTGAGCCACAGATTTCATTTTCTCCAATTCGATTCAATAACTCCTCATTATTTAGACGATCTACACATCCAATTTTCGACACTATTCTGTATCACAACGCTTCAAAAGCTCCTCTTCTTGTTCGAACTACTTATTCTTTGCGCTTCACTTCCATACAAGGCTGCACTCCACAGAAATAGTCTAACAAAATATTTCCTAACACATTTATATCTAATATCAAAAATTTCTCTTTTTCAGAAGAGCTTTTCTCGGCTATTTGCAGTCTACATTTTATATCCTCTACACTTCGGCCCAAACAGCAGAATGCATTGACTACTTTTCGGGTGACATTTTCTGATATAACTCTATGACCATTGTCTTATTTAATTGAACATTGCTGTTTTACTTTCGTTCATAGTCTTCTCGTGTATCACTCTAAAGTATCACTGCCCATTCCATTCAACTGCTCTTACAAGTCATTTGCCGTCACTGACAAAATTACAGTGTCATCGGCAAACCGTAAAGCTTTTATTTCTTCTCCCCGAACGTTAATACTTTCACTACCATTGGGACATATATATCCCACGAGAGGTTAGCAGAGACTCAGTGGGAATTTCCTGCGTATTATCGCTACGTATCAGTGTCCCACTGGTCGACGGAAGCTTGCAAAATTTTTGTGGAATATTTATAATTACATTTTGCACCTGTAGGTTCTGATGTCTTCAAGTTTCAATGTTAACCCTCCACTCCGCACCGCTCCATATTGACGCATCGGATTAGTTCGTGCCAGCAGATAGGCAACCCAATGAACAGATATGGTAAGCAGGCTGCCGTCGCGCCTGTCTGAACAATTACTGTCGAACAACTGACGTCTGCTGCGTCACAAGAGGTATCCATACTGAGCACCTGTAACGCTAGTTAAGAACTTGGAGAGACGCTTTAACCGCTGATGTGTGTTTGTTTCCTGTACGTCTCGTAGTTTTTGCTCTGTCATCTTCTGAAACTCCATAGGTATCTATGAAGAATCCTATGTCCCCATCCCCGTTCCCCCCACCCCTCTTTCGAAAATACGAGGGTGAGTCAAATGAAAAGCTTAAATTTGTAACAACAAATCGAAATTTCGCGCCGTTATCCTGTAAGTTGATAAGCGTGCTACCAACAGCGTGCGGAATGGCCTGTAGGTGGCAGCATAGTGCAGATGCACACATACCGTCGCAGTATCAGTATAAAGGTGGCCGCCCCACTTGCGACTTGCACCAGGGAAGAACAGCGTTCTGTTATTCGGTTTTTGCGTAGTGAGGGTGTGAAACCTATTGAAATTCATCGACGAATGAAGGTTAAGTACGGTGATGCATGTTTGTCACAGCAGCAAGTCTACGAATGGAGTAGGAAGTTCGCAAATGGTGTGACTTCAGTGGAATATGCTCCCCGTCCAGGTCAGGCACAACGAGTTGTGACTCCATAGAACATTGCAGCAGTTGAAGCCATAGTGAAAGAAAACCGCCGAGTGTCAATGACACTGCAGCATGTTTACAGATTAGTCATGGGTCAGCACACCACATTGTGCATGATGTGCTCCAGTTTCATAAAGTGTCTGCAAGACGCGTGCCGCGGCAGCTGATTCCTGAAATGAGAGAACGACGTGTTGATGCTTGTGAAGAACTTATTCGGCGCTTTGAACGAGAAAGTGATGGCTTCCTTGCAAGAATCGTTACTGGGGACGGAACCTGGGTTCACTTCCACCAACCGGAAACGTAGAGAGAAAGCAAGGAATGGCGCCAGTCCTCATCAACAAAACCAAAGAAGTTTCGAAAAGAACCATCAGCAGCGAAGGTTGTGCTGACTCTCTTTTGGGACGAAAAAGGCGTCATTTTGGAGCATTACATGCCTAGAGGGACCACTGTCACCAGTGCATCATACTCAGGCCTCCAAAAAAAAAAAAAATCACCTGCGGCCTGCAATCAAGTCAAAGCGACGTGGGTTGCTGTCAGCAGGTGTCCTTTTCCAGCATGACAATGCAAGGCCCCACACTGCCCGTACAACAGTTGCAACAATCACACACCTGCATTTTGAGTGTCTTCCTCATCCACCATACTCACCAGACCTTGCCTCAAGTGATTTCCATATGTTTGGACCACTCAAAGACGCAATGGGAGGAAAGAAGTTCCGTTCTGATGAAGAGGTACGCCACGCGGTGCATGAGTGGATGCGCGGACTACCAAAAGAATTTCTTTTCCTAAGGAATATATGCTCTTTGTAAGCGCTGGAGGACTTGCATTGAGGTTGGGCGAGTTTATGTTGAAGGGTGATACAGCTTTGTACTACTTCTGCACAATAAACTATATTTTAAAAAAAGTTTAAGGTTTTCATTTGTCTCACCCCCGTTTATTTCTGATTACGGCATTTGTTAAGACAACCATATGTTAATATTTTTTGCTCTAAAGAACGTAGTGAAAAGGTTAATTCCCTCCTCAAATTTCTCCTCTGATTCCATTACAGCTTGGTCAATGTGCAGACTGAAAAACACTGGAGAGAGGCTGCAAGCTTGTCTCACTCCTTCAACCACTGTTTCCCTTAGGGGCACTTCAGGTCTTATAACTTCAGTCTGGTTTCCGTACAAGTTGTAGTTAACTTTTCGCTCCCTGTATTTTATTCGTGTTAGTTAGCTACACGTTCCACAGATCATTTGAACGCTTCTTTTCTTGGAGTGATGTGGAACAAAAACAGTTTACAGTACAGTATACATAATTAGTGTTCGCATGTTGTTGTTGTGGTCTTCAGTCCTGAGACTGGTTTGATGCAGCTCTCCGTGCTACTCTATCCCGTGCAAGCTTCTTCATCTCTCAGTACCTACCGCTACCTACATCCTTTTGAATCTGCTTAGTGTATTCATCTCTTGGTCTCCCTCTACGATTTTTACCTTCCACGCTGCCCTCCAATACTAAATTGGTGACCCCTTGATGCCTCAGAACATGTCCTAGCAACCGATTCCTTCTTGTAGTCAAGTTGAACCACTAACTACTCTTCTCCCCATTCCTATTCAATACCTCCTCATTAGTTATGTGATCTACCCATCTAATCTTCAGCACTCTTCTGTAGCACCACATTTCGAAACCTTCTATTCTCTTCTTGTCCAAACTATTTATCGTCCATGTTTCACTTCCATACATGGCCAAACTCCATACAAATACTTTCAGAAATGACTTCCTGACACTTAAATCTATATTCGATGCTAACAAATTTCTCTTCTTCAGAAACGCTTTCCTTTCCATTGCCAGTCTACATTTTATATCCTCTCTACTTCGACCATCATCAGTTATTTTGCTCCCCAAATAGCAAAACTCCTTTACTACTTTAAGTGTCTCATTTCCTCAGCATCACCCGACTTCATTCGACTACATTCCATTATCCTCGTTTTGCTTTTGTTGATGTTCATCTTATATCCTCCTTTCATGACACTGTCCATTCCGTTCAACTGCTCTTCCAAGTCCTTTGCTGTCTCTGACAGAACTACAATGTCATCGGTGAACCTCAAAGTTTTTATTTCTTCTCCATGGACTTTAATGCCTACTCCGAATTTTTTTTTTGTTTCCTTCACTACTTGCTCAATATACAGATTAAATAACATCGGGGACAGGCTACAACCCTGTCTCACTCCCTTCCCAAACACTGCTTCCCTTTCATGTCCCTTGTCTCTTATAACTGCCATCTGGTTTCTGTACAAATTGTAAATAGCCTTTCGCTCCCTGTATTTTACCCGTGCCACCTTCAGAATTTGAAAGAGCGTAATCCAGTCAACAATGTCAAACGCTTTCTCTAAGTCTACAAATGCTAGAAACCTAGGTTTGCCTTTTCTTAATCTAGCTTCTAAGATAAGTCGTAGGGTCAGTATTGCCTCACGTGTTCCAATATTTCTACGGAATCTAAACTGATCTTCCCCGAGGTCGGCTTCTAATAGTTTTTCCATTCGCCTGTAAAGAAATCGCGTTAGTATTTTGCAGCTGTGGCTTATTAAACTGATTCTTCGGTAGTTTTCACATCTGTCAACACTTGCTTTCTTTGGGATTGGAATTATTATATTCTTCTTGAAGTCTGAGGGTATTTCGCCTGTCTCATACATCTTGCTCACCAGATGGTAGAGTTTCGTCAGGACTGGCTCTCCCAAGGCCGTCAGTAGTTCTAATGGAATGTTGTCTACTCCCGGGGCCTTGGTTCGACTCAGGTCTTCCAGTGCTCTGTCAAACTCTTCACGCAGTATCGTATCTCCCATTTCATCTTCATCTACATCCTCTTCCATTTCCTTAATATTGTCCTCAAGTTCATCGCCTTTGTGTAGACCCTCCATATACTCCTTACATCTTTTGCTTTCCCATCTTTGCTTAGAACTGGGTTTCCATCTGAGCTCTTGATATTCATACAAGTGGTTCTCATTTCTCCAAACGTCTCTTTAATTTTCCTGTAGGCAGTATCTATCTTACCCCTAGTGAGATAAGCCTCTACATCCTTACATTTGTCCTCTAGCCATCCCTGCTTAGCCATTTTGCATTTCCTGTCGATCTCATTTTTGAGACGTTTGTATTCCTTTTTGCCTGCTTCATTTACTGCATTTATATATTTTCTCCTTTCGTCAATTAAATTCAATATTTCTTCTGTCACCCAAGGATTTCTATTAGCCCTCGTCTTTTTACCCACTTAATCCTCTGCTGCCTTCACTACTTCATCTCTCAAAGCTACCCATTCTTCTTCTACTGTATTTCTTTCCCCCATTCTTGTTAATTATTTCCTTATGCTGTCCCTGAAACTCTCTACAACCTCTGGTTTAGTCAGTTTATCCAGGTCCCATCTCCTTTAATTCCCACCTATTTGCAGTTGATTCAGTTTTAATCTACAGTTCATAACCAAGAGATTGTGGTCAGTCCACATCTGCCCCTAGAAATGTCTTACAATTTAAAACCTGGTTCCTAAATCTCTGTCTTACCATTATATAATGTATCTGAAACCTGTCAGTATCTCCAGGGTTCTTGCACGAATACAACCTTCTTTCATGATTCTTGAACCAAGTGTTAGCTATGATTAAGTTGTCCTCTGTGCAAAATTCTACCAAGCGACTTCCTCTTTCATTTCTTATCCCCAATCCATATTCACCTACTACGTTTCCTTCTCTCCGTTTTCCTACTACCGAATTCCAGTCACCCATCACTATTATTTTGTTCGTCTCCCTTCACTATCTGAATAATTTCTTTTGACTTCATCATTCATTTCTTCAATTTCTTTGTCATCTGCAGAGCTAGATGGCATATAAACTTGTACTACTGTAGTAGGCGTGGGCTTCGTGTCTATCTTGGCCACAATAATGCGTTCTCTATGCTGTTTGTAGTAGCTTACCCGCACTCCTATTTTCCTATTCATTATTAAAGCTACTCCTGTATTACCCCTATTTGATTTTGTATTTATGATCCTGTATTCGCCTGACCAAAAGTCTTGTTGCTCCTGCCACCGAACTTCACTAATTACCACTATATCTAACTTTAACCTATCCCTTTCCCTTTTTAAATTTTCTAACCTACCTGCCCGATTAAGGGATCCGACATTCCACGCTCCGATACGTAGAACGCCATTTTTCTTTCTCCTTATAACGACGTCCTCTTGAGTAGTCCCCACCCGGAGATCCGAATGGGGGACTATTTTACCTCCGGAATATTTTACCCAAGAGGAGCCATCATCATTTAACCATACAGTAAAGCTGCATGCCCTCGGGAAAAATTACGGCTGTAGTTTCCTCTTGCTTTCAGCCGTTCGCAGTACCAGCACAGCAAGGCCGTTTTGGTTAGTGTTGCAAGGCCAGATCAGTCAATCATCCAGACTGTTGCCCCTGCAACTACTGAAAAGGCTGCTGCCCCTCTTCAGGAACCACGCGTTTGTCTGGCCTCTCAACAGATACCCCTCCGTTGTGGTTGCACCTACGGTACGGCTATCTGTATTGCTGAGGCACGCAAGCCTCCCCACCAACGGCAAGGTCCATGGTTCACGGGGGGGGGGGGGGGGGGGTGTTAACATTACTGAACATATTTTTATGTCCTACTCATGTACTCATACAACTACACACAGATACTACTTTTTTTTAAAGAGTTCCGTCCCTCAGTCGGTAAAAACGGAATCCTTACAGGACCACTTCGTTGTCTATCTATCTGTCCGACTGTTAAAAACACTTTTTTCTCAGAATGGGTACACCTATAGATTTGAAACTCATGCCACATACGAACGTCTACAGTTCGTAATTAGCGCAAAAAATGAAGCCTTCAGTCAATGCAATCAAAAGATACGACCATTTGTACCACATAGTTTCATACTCGTTAACTCTCATATAAAAGTCCACACGGTACTTCCCCCTCACCTATAAACATCAAATTTGGCAGGGAGCAAGGTTTCACAGTACAAGTAAAGGGAAAAAAATCAGAAAACTGTTAATTTCTAACTATATCACACAAAAATATTTCTTTTGTCATTTGTTATCTGACTTCAGACTTGAAATTGAATCATGCTCGAAAGTCTTGGAATTCCCGGCACAGATATACTGCCCGAATCAATGCGAATAACAGGCAAAAATGATCGAGATTCTCGACTACCGAGATTAATGAACTGTCTGTATACTCGGTTAAGTTTGAACGGAGCCCTCAGAACGCGGGCCCTACTTGGATTTTTTTCCTTCTTACTGGCTACAGTTTTTAAATAAAAATGCATTCAGAATTTCGAAGACTGTATTCCAGTCAGCATTCTCAAAAAGCTTCTGCAATACGTCGTAGGGTCAGAATGGTTTAGCGCTTCTTGCATTTTTCTCCAGGAACCAAACTCATCTTCCACGAGGTCAGCTTCTACTTGGTTTCAATTCTTCTGTATGTGAGCTACACCCTTCTCAGAGAGAAAACTAGTAATAAATTACTTCGCTACTGATACAGGTAATCGAGACGAACACTAGAAGCGAATTGCGAGTAAATGCCGCCAGCCTACAGACGTGTTTGTTGTGCAAGTGGCAGCTGCTCGTAAAACAACAAATATGAAACAAACGCTGAATCAAGCAACTATTAAACAGATGCGAGCTGGGGCAGAAAAATGGACCCAAACACACTGAAAGGCAATAACTGCTCGATTTCACAATTTTATATGTACACACAACCACTGTATACTTAACAATTAATTAGATTCACTGAAATAAAACGAACAGATAGATATATTATTTTAATAAATACAGTAGCCAGTACTTTGTTATTTATTTTTATTTAAGCTAATATGCGTTTCGGGCTTTCACCAATCTTCAATTAGCGGAATACATATTTGAGTCTTCAGTCAGTTTATAGCTACAACATCGAAAGCGGACTGGATACTGCAGTTGCCCTGTGGGAAATGGCAACTTTGTTTTGCTTCTACACTTTGCAAGTTTTATATTTACGATATACTGCTGTTTAGGTGTACATAATTTCTACTCTGCTTGTTGTTTCTCCGATTTTTGCGTTTATGGGTGTGATACAAAAACTTCTTTACTTCTGTTTTGCACAAAAACAAGCCAGTATCCGCCGTGTTGCTGCGTGACATTTTTGTTTACATCCGAAAAATACGTATAGTCAGAGATAATATTTTGCTTACAGGTTAAGCTATGGTCAAAGTTATATTTTGCTTGCAGATTCTGAATGACTAAAAAGAACCGACATTGTTCAGCATAAATGTGCTGAGTATACGGTTATTAAAAGTGCATTAGCGAAAAAAATAGTGTAATAAATTTTAAATACAAGAATTAATGTCACTTTTTCTCTCACTGGTGGTATGACATTTATAGACAATAAAGGTAGAACGACAGATTCACATAATGTACAACAATTTTATACACTGTATAGACTCACAGTAGACTACGTTTTTGCATGGTTGTACACACTGTGGTTGTACACATTATGGAAATCCCTTACAAAGACTTGTTTGGTAACTCTTTTTCGTCGTTTAGGTTGTCATCTGGGGCTGCATATTGGTGAGAATAGATCTAGATTTCTTCAAGTAGTGTCATTCTTTTTTTATTTGTTGGCCAGGTGGAATATTTGTACATTCTGAGGCTAGAGGCTATGTCTGTCGTTTGATGTTCATCTTAAGCTACGTGTAGGGCCAACGTGGGGTTGCTTAAGTTTTGTAAATAAAGGTCATCCATATGTTCCTGGGATCATATGTCGACATGCCCTCCCGTTTGGTCAACGTGTATCTTTGAAGACGAACTAGCTAAATTTGTATATTTATGATCGTTTGTATGGCTTGCTGATATTTTTAATATTATCGAAGGCTTTGGGCTTGATTTCATTATTTGCGTAAAAAGTCATTCTGAAATTTGGTCTTTCGAAAACGTTTGCTACTTTATATGATAGTTTTGCTAAAAATGGCATGCTCACATATTTTTCTGTTACCTGTGGTGTGGTGTTATTTAGGGTAGGTTTGTCTTTGCGGCTGGTTATGCGGGAATTCATTTTATTATTTAGCTTATCTATTAGTTTTGGACTATTGTCATTATTGTAAGCAATTGCTTTAATGGTGTTTAGTTCATCACTCTGGACATCTGAATATAATGGGATTTTGTGCTTTCTGTTGAGCATTGCAGTGTATGAAACCATTTTCCGCTTATCTGGGTGGCATGAGGTTTTATTGATTGTGGCATCTGTGTATATTATTTTCCTGTATATTTGCAATTGATAATTGTTGTTGGAGTTACTTAAGGAGAGATCCAGGAAATATAAACCTGACTGTCATTTGTTCAAAAGTGAAGAAGATATTCTGATACATTTTATTCCTTCCATTTACAGGGTCCTAAGTTTCCTCTGTTGTACCATTTAATTAGATCAGTATATCATCAACATATCTTTCATAATATACTATTTTGTTAACTAGCTGGTAGTTTCTTTTTAAAGATTTTACATTGTAAGTTGTTGAAAATCACAGCAAGTAAACTGACAAGGCTAGTCTGTCTTCCTGCTTTTCTGCCGGTTCATTTTCTTGTTAAAAGAGAAGTACTTATGTAGCAGTACTAATAATAAGAAAGCAATGAACTCTCATTTCATGTAAAGAAAAGTCTTTGTGCTTAAGCCAGTTATTTTTAATTATTCCTATTGTTTCACCGACAGATATGTTTGTGCAGAGGTTCGTGATCTCAAACGTTGCAAACTTAGCACTCTCAAGAACCTGAATATCCTTTATGCAATTAATTAGTTCATAACTATACTGTACTATGTCTCTTCACATTTTAATGTGAGGCTGAGGATTTCATTCAATTCCTTACTGATATTGTAAGTTGAATTGCTTTGAGAACTGGCAATCGGGCATGTAGGGCAAGACTGTGAATGTTAGGTTATGCTCGAAGATGTGGTACAGAAGGACTCGCAACAGTGGTCACGTACATCTTTTGTAGTTAATAGGAAGTCATTTTTCTTCATCAGATTTTTAAGTTTATTCAGTAATTTGGAAGTAGGATGTGACTGAACTTCTATTACATTGTCGTTGCTGAAGAAATCAATTGTTTTACTGATATATTCACCATTATAAATTACAACAACAGAGCTACCTTTGTCTGCTTTCACTATTAAAGCATTAATGTCACAGTTTTTTAATTAATATTTTCAAGTACTGTATTTAATTGTCTTTCACATTACTATAACTTACTTGTTTGGATATAAAACTGGTTACTTTGTGGCCTATAGCAATCTGGTCATTCTGGTTAAGATATATATAGATGAAATAAATGACAATACGATGACACAAAATGATATCAGAGACAACTCGTGAGAAGTGCATCAGTATAAAGTAGGCAGAATGACATGACCAATGAAAATTTATGCCAAACCTGGTTTAGAACTCGAATTTCCTGTTTAATCACGTGCAGTCACCTTAACTTGGCCTATCGGAACATGCGTCCAGGCCGGATTGCGTAGTTATGAGAAAGATATGTCGTTCTGGAAGAAAGTGTCCTGGTATTCAGCGTAAGCTGTTTAGGGAACCTCAGGAACCTCAAATCTGAATGGATGGGCGGGTGCTGGACGCGTCCGAGTGGAATGCGAGCCCTGTGTCCCGACAACAGTCCCTTCCTCGGTCGCTGGTCGTCTGCTCTCGACCTGTTAGAAACGCTGTATTTCAATACACTCAGCACAGCACTCCTTCAGCTACCATTCTAAACAATTTTTAAGCGCACTAACCAATGAAGTAACTGTCACAACTGCGTTTCGGAAGGTTCTTTGGTGGGAGCAGTTGACAGAAAATTGTCAAGGGAAGTTTGTCTATACATTTTTCTGGCATCTGCAACAGCCATATTTCTACAATTCTGTGTCTTGAGTTAGAACGTGCAGTACTTTGTGCACCAAGTCCAACACTGTTGCTTCAAAATCCGTTGGCTGTCTAAGTTAACTATGACAAGGTGATGGCCTTATAAATGTTTCCCGAGAGTGGAGAAAGGTGTCTAACAGAACACTAAACTTTCTCTAGCACCCCATCAATACTTACGTCTGAGACGTGGTGCACTATGCTGGGGAGGGGGGGGGGGGGGGATATTGTTACAGCCACCTTAGAAGCTATAATCAGTTTCGTTCCCGTATTCGACTGTCTGAAATTTTAGCCGTTATCCCGTACTTCTTTCAAGTCATCTACGCTTTTAAAAACGGAAATCTGGGTTCCGTAAACGTCAATGTCTCGAAAACTGGATGTCACGGGTTTGAATTCAGCATCCGCAATAAGTTTATTTTCAACTGTGCCCTTACAGGTGTCATTGTGGGTCCTTACCCAGAGATTTCAGTGAATAATGACCTCGAAGACAAATGTGTTAAATCTGTTAAAACCTAAAACCGTATGATCTAGAGATACACATGGATTTCCAAAGTTTTCAGGTAAAAATGGTAGGATTGCAAATAAAGTATTTTGAGATGAGGAACTCTTGGCCGGAAATGAATATTTATGGAGGTAAGAGGCCTTTGATGAGCAAAGCGGTTTCATGACCAATGACTGACATGAAGATCCTGAACGGATAAGACGGTTTGTGTTGTGTCTGTTGTGGCCTTCACCAATATTTACTGTTGATGACTGTGTGATGTTTACATTCAACTAGCTGCTCTTTTTATGAATCCGAAATCTGCTGCAATCACTCGACCTATTCCATGTAGATTGCTTCAGATGAAAACTACTTTGCATGGCATTACTTAAAACTACATGATAAAATTTGGTTCTGATTAACTGATCAGATACTTTCGGCCACTACAAGAAATTGCTTGAATTTTCCGTCGTCGGCCGTTGTGGCCGAGCGGTTCTTGGCGCTTCAGTCCGGAACCTCGCTGCTGCTACGGTCGCAGGTTCGAATCCTGCCTCGGGGATGGATCTGTGTGCTGCCATTTGGTTAGTTAGGTTTAAGTAGTTCTAAGTCTAGGGGACTGATGACCTCAGATGTTAAGTCCCATAGGGCCAGAGCCACTTGAATTTTCCATCCTTCTCCACATCAGTCTACTCCTCGTATTTGTCTTATCAGCTTTGTTTGTGTGGTTCAAATTTTCGTATTTGATATCTCTTTTAGAAATTACTCCGTGCCTTACAAACATGTACCGGAAGTCAGAATATCGTGATTAGCGTCCGTCGCCTAATTGTGCTTATCTTAATTTTGACATTTTTCTAATAAAGTTTTTTGAAGTATCTCACATATTTCAATCGAAGAACATGGTCAAAATACTTCGATTTTGATAGTTAGTTTTACTTTAAAGACGATGCTGTGATAACCAGAAATAATTACTACATAGATAGAGATATGTCTTTAACTCTTGTAAATACGAAGGCTATATTTTTCCAGTCTCTGATAGGTCGCGAAATGGAAACTAGAGTAAAAATAAAATAGGATTATTTTGCAACATTTAACTGCACCTTCTGCTACTTCTCTATGTAGTCGCCTCTCCAACTTGGTCATTTGTGTTAGTGTGGCACCAACTTTCCAATATCCTCCACATAGACGGCAGCCACCTGCGCATTCCGCCAATTCCCTGCGCTGACCTGCAGCTCGCTGTTTGTGCCAAATTAATTTCCTCACGGCCAGCGTTCATGCGAACGAAGAGATGAAAAGAGAGCGAGGCCTGGACAGTATGGTAGTGGTCAATACTTCCCATTCAAAATGCTGGAGAAGTGCAGTTGAGAATTATTGTTATGAAGAAGCGAACGCATGCCAGATAAATTACGTGGGCTGCTTGAAATCAGGCGAAACCCTTCAAGCGGCACTTCACACTTGGAGGGGGACACTACTGCTATAGGTACCTTTACGTGCTTACTGCGTGTTCAGAACTGAAAACTGCGACGTGACGCGGTAGACGGGCTTACCAGAGAGACTGAGAAACACGTAAGCGCAAAGCTTCATCGGGTTTTCACTGTGGTTTTAATTTCGCGGCCGATCGGAGGTTGAAAGAAAAATAGCCCGCGTAGTTTGTCCAGACAAAATCGAATTTAAGTTTTGTAATCCTCTGATCAAACACGATAATATTTACTGAATTTTATTTTGTTATTTTTTCTAGTGATTTTTGTTTTTGTATGTTTTCCATCTTTCCACAACCTTTCAATCTGGTTCAGTAAGTAAAATTATTGTAGCCTAGATTTGCATGTAATAAGATCTGACAATTTATGAGGGATTCTCAGAATCTTTTGGATACAATGAATTACCTGTAGAATTAGCAATCAACATAACTTTAATTTATAAGAAACTTGAGTCTTAAGACACGCAATTCTGACGGAGCGCTTTTATGACGTCACTAACCACTTGAATAAAAACAACAGGGGAGCACTTGACATCTATACAGTAGTGGTGAGAGTCTTTGCACAATATCGGCGAGTGTAGGAGCACACGCTTTGACATCTACAGATGAGCGCATGTTTTCAAGATGGCGTTGTACGGTGTTTGCCAAGGGTCGAGGTGGCAACACTGAGGCAGCGGGGCATTTCTAAGCACTGTACTCATGTTAATGTCATTGCACTGAACAACAACAAACACACATTAGTAACAGCTTTTGTTCGTTACTTATAAAGTTAAAATGCACCCCACTCAATATGAAGCTGTGGACCTGCGTCGCTGGACAGTGAATGACTCTAAGGTAAATGTATCCAATGGAGTTGTGGATGGTGATGATGACGATGACGATGATGATGATGATGTTTATTATTATTATTTGAGGTGAGGGGCCCTCAACATCATTGTCGTCAGCGTCCTGTCGAAAAGTCAACAAGCCAATCTCATGGGTGGGGATGAAGGCTGTCCCCACATGCAGAGCAATTTATAATGCCTCCCTTCCCCACCAATTTACGGATGAGGCCTAAAAGTTCACAAAATTTCACTATTCTTGTAACACTGGAATCAGTATCTGTGATGATGGTGGGCAGATCTCCATCCAGACTGAGGACTGCCATAATATCAGTATATAGGACACATGTTGCCAAAATACGCTGAACTGATACATGCTACAAATCTCATGGAGTGGTGCATCCTCCTGCAGGAGGAGGAAGCCATGTGTTAAAGGGATATGTCCCATGTGCAGTCTGGTAAGCAGAACATCTTTCCAGAGGTGAGACTCACAAGAACTCCACGATACCTGTATGGTCGATTTCAACAACCGCAGTTTGTTTTCTGTCACGTCCAACCATTCAGTCTCCCACTTGCGCATGATGCGTCTGTCAGAAAACGAGACGACGGCGCGCAACGGGATGGGACATTGATGGACAGCAACATCCCGACATGCTTCCTTGGCGGCTTTGTCGGCTACGTCTCTTCCCTATATCCCAATGTGGCAAGGTACCCTGCAAAAGATCACCTGTTTCCCACGGTGTCGGAGCCGCTTTAGGAGCCATGGACAAATTGAATCAGCTGGTCTACTGGATACATTTAGTGAAGTGCCTGAAGCGAACTAAGCTACTCGGAACAGACAAGAAACCTTGTATGGTGATTTCTCCTAATACTCTCCAGTGCCACCAGAATACCATATAATTCCTCATAATAATTCGTAAATTGTTCCAGACGCACTTTAAAAACCCTGTCAGGGAAAACAGCAGAACAACGGAGGACATTCTCTTGCTCGGATCCATCTGTATAAACAACGACAAAACTTTGGTACGTACTTGAAATGGACGAAAACGAAGTCATAAAAACATATCTGGAGTACAAGTTTTCTTGTACTGTGCCAAGCTTAAAATCACCTTGGCCCTCTGAAGACACCAAGGCGGCAATTCGTTCCATCCCTGTTTATTTTGATGCCTGATAGTTTCAGATCCTTGATACAGTCTGTAGCACGTATCCCAAACGGTTTGGTCGCACGAGGCCGATTCCTGAACAGCTGTTCAGAAATGGGTTGGACCACTGCACTAAATGCAAATGACTGAAATAACGCTGAGATTTTCAGTGCCTGTGGAGCTAAAATGATACGTCGCCGAATTCAGAGTAGTGGGTCACCAGCCTCTGCACACAGATTTGTAACTGGGCTGGTCCAAAAGGCTCCAGTCGGCATACGAATGCCCTCTTGGTGGACAGCGTCTAACATCTTCAGGTAGGAAATATGGCCTGATCTGTAGACCACTCTGCCGTAATCTAAACGTGATCGAACAAATGACCCATAAAACTGCAGGAGACGGCACCTGTCAGCTCTCCATATTTTTCCGCTAAGGCATTTCAAAATATGCAATGGCTGGAAGCCCTTTGTCGTTCGTAGGTCTTTCAAGTGTGGGAGCCAAGTCAATTTCGAGTCAAATAATAAACCTAAAAAGCGCTCAGTTCCTTGAAAACGTACAATATTGTCCCACTTTGTGAGCACTGGTCTGTTAAAACTTCGACGAGCACGCTTAAAATTGACACATGTAGTCTTCTCTGGGGAGAACCGAAAACCAGTTGTCCTGGTCCAGGTTTCCAGCCTCCTAATGGTGAGCTGTAGCTGCCTTGTCGTCGTTGTAAGATCATAGGAGGAGTAGAAGATTGCAAAGTCATCCACAAACAAAGACCATTTGACAGGGGTCCTGACTGCAGAGGAAATGCCGTTGACAGCGATGGCAACAATTGTGACACTGAGGACATTGCCTTGGAGGAGCCCATTCTATTGAACATACCAGTCAGACAAGGCATCGCCAACATGGTATCGAAAACGACGGTCCTCGAGAAAGGATTGGATAAACAATTCGTAGGGGTCCACACAGTTCTCATTCATGAAGTTGGCGAAGAATGTTGTACCTCCAAGTAGTGTAAAAAACACACACAAACCAAATGGATTCAACGTAAGAAGGAGTCCCTTATCGCCTTCTCCAGTAGAATTAAGTTGTCAAGGGAGGAACAGTAGCGCCTGAAATCGCATTGGAAGCGGCTCAGGGGACCTCGGGATTCGAGCAGCCAGAAGAAGTGGGGTTGACCATGGGTTCAATAATCTTACCCATGCAAATGGGAAGGTGTACTCTCCGGTAACTGTTGGGG